>NW_017259545.1:2797433-2803810 GCF_001594045.1 Atta colombica | reverse complement strand
TATATATATATATATATTTCTATCTATCTATATACTTACATTTCTATCTTTGTCATCATCTTCTACTTCCTTTAAACGTGCTGCATAATCGTCCTCCTTTTGGACTTTGGATTGAGCTAACATTACGCATCCATTAATTGTTGAAGAACATGCCGTTAAACACCGTTTTCACTTCCGTTTCCTAACCGTTTCCTTCCGTTTTGACACTGATTTTGTTGTGTTACACATCGCCTTTCAATCACACATATCCCCGTACTGCGTACTGAATTTCAATCGTCACGATAGCCTCACCTCCAACCTTTCTTTCTCTCTTTCTCTTTTTTATCTATAATGTTTTGTGTTATCTTGTTAATCTTCTCTATCTGCTTCTTGCGCTTCTCGTTATAACGATCAAGCACACCGTGTTATTCACAATGATTTACATATTTGAATAATGCATTCACAGAAATGAAGAGCCCCTGATTTGAAATCATATTTGAGATGACACAAATTTATTGAATTATCAACGTGATAAAAATATAAGAGATAATTAATGAACGAATGGTTCTCATAAAATAAAGGATATCGCAAGGTGCAATGAATTTCTCCTCTCTTAGATTTCGCAGATATTTTCTTCTCTATTTACCTATCATACTCTCGAATTCAAAATAATGTGATGCAAATGCGCGCAATGGAAAATACGGTCGCTTTTCTGTTTCCTCGTCGTCTATAATAATAGCAAATTCACGTGAATTTATGCCCGTCTCGAGAAGAGCTTCATAAAGCTCGGCAGATTAGTCGAGAAAGTTCGGTGAATATATACATGCCATTCGACCGTTCACTCTCCTCTCCGTTTCTGCCTTAAACCTTCGCTCTCTTGCGCTCTCCCTCTCTCTCTCTCTCTCTCTCTCGTTTTTCTTTCGCTATCGCTATCTTTCGCTTCGCTCGTTCTGGGATTTAGCCGGCGAATTTCCGCATTGCATTCGTTATGGCGTTCACGACACGGTTTTACGACTTTGAAACCACCCCCTCCTATCACTCTTCTGCCTCTCAGCAATACCTAAAACAGCTGCCGTGTCCCCGTCTCTCGTTTGAGTTCGCTCGTTTGACTTGAGTTCGGTTTATTTGCGCGCTTTACGATGCAGCGTGAGATATCTCGCTCTTGTACGTGTACGTGTGAGTGTGTGTGCGCGCGCGTGGAATGCTATTGTGTGGGATGTATGTGCCGCTTGCCTCGTTCTCTTAACAACGTCCAGCGAACGAACATTGGACACTCCGCTAACAATGCTTTCGGTTTTACGAGCGCAACCGACTGCTGCGCCTGAACCTGCCCACTCCAATACACCCGCAAGATTTCTCTCTGCTCGATGGTAGCATACCGAATGATCTCGGACATCTCTGAACAGTCCGAATAATAGTAACATCCTTAAACTCTGAGCAAAAATTGTATTGTAACTATGAAAGATGTGTTACACATATTTTATTGATAAAATGAAATTATGAAGAAATTAAATTTTTCTATATTTTATACGTATGTGTGTGAAAGTAATACAAGAAGTTTAGCAGCGATTTAGAATTTGAATGAATAATTATTTTAATAAGAAGTAGAGATTTTTTTTAATGTTATATTTCAAGACATGTTTCTAAAAAATAATTAAGATAAAATAAGAAAAGTCCTTTAAATTATAAAATAGTAAAAATAGTAAAAATATATTGTTAATATCAACTTCGCTAAACTGTTTTATACATGTATATATAATATTACATATATATATAAAATTTTTTTATACGGAAAGTATAAATTTTCAATTCCAGTCACTTTCTTCAAAGATTATACACTTGATACATTTTTAATTTAACCATCGTGCTGAGCTAAGCAAAGTAGAGTTGCAAAAAAATTTTTAAAGGGAAAAACTCTAAAAGGATCAGGTCAAAAATTTCCTTTTTTGCTCACTATTCCTTTTGCGAGAATAAAACATAATTGTTAAAAAATATTTTTTTTATTGTGATAATGAAAGTTACTATAAAAGTAAAAGTACATGTAGTATAAATGTAGTATAACGTGCAATTTATATTCATAGTTTTGCACGTACAATCGCTTGAAAATTTATAAATAGAAACATCTGGTGATTATTCGATCGAGAGATAGTAAAGTCAGATCATTGTCTGTCATAACACCTGCCTGAAAGCCGCTTAAGTTTCTTAATTTCTTATCCGATCGACACGATATCAACGAAAAATCGATATGCCGTAATTCGAATAACACGCGCCCCGTCACTGTCGAAAGTCGCGTTTAATTAACTAATCGCAATCGACAAGATTCTCGACAATTTCCGGTCACCTCCGAGCCTGGCTTTCAGCAGACGACGTATGCCACCCACGTAGAATTCTACCCCCGGTCGGCTCTTCGTGTCTCTCTTCCGAGGCTCTCCGTGCGAAATCCGGAGCAAAAGAGACTTTCAGTCGCTCCGGTGGAGGCGCCCAAAAGCTCGAACAGCCCGGGAAGGTATATCCGATCGATAGAACGCACCGAGTTTCCGTGAGATAATGAGGGAAGGCCACGAAGCATCGATCAACCGTTTGCCGGCCCCTTTCGAAACGTGGTTCTATCGGCATCTTGCTCTCCACACTTGACCCAAGTCAATCGTTCATTCCTGTGTGCATTCCAACGTGCACATAAAGTCTCATCTCGATGGACACGATCTAAACTCGCAACAATTCCTGAATCGAACCAAAGCTAGATACCGATCTCGTCGGTTCTCGCACTATCGCACTACGAAACCAAAACCGATAATCATCGTGAATATAATACCGGAGAGATTAGGAAACAACGGTCAACGCCTCGTGAATGCGAATTCATTCATGTTTCCTCTTTGCAAACTTTGCGGTTTGTTAAAAGTTAACCCTTTATGATGAACTATTTTCTCGCAAACGAGTAAAGATCAAGTATTTCGACTTTAATTTCATCTAATTGGCTAACATGAATTATAGAATTTTTTTTACTTATAAGAGGAAGACTAGTTAAAAATTTGAAATGCGAGATTTATTGCAAAGGACAATTCTTTGTGTTTATATTAAACTTCCCAAAACCTACACTACGAAAAAATTCGAATGTTTGAAGAATTTTACCACGTATTATGTCAAGTCTGACTTGAATTGCAAATAGTTAGTATTAGCTAGCTTTGTTTCTCCTTTGAATCGCGTAGAAATCAGGAGGAAGATCTGGTTAGGATAAAAATACCAATCGATAAATGTTGAACCATGCGAAAGATCGAGCACTACGAATGATTTGATATCACTCGTTTCAGATTTCTGCGGGAGAGTTTACGCAACACAGGCGAGAACTCCGCAGACACATTCTATTGTCAAGCTATCCGTTACCTTCGACGTTAGATATCTTCCTGGTCTCGTTTCTGAGATGAAGAAAGATAGAAAACGACTGTAACGAGTTCAGGTCATGGAACAAAAAGGGAACTACAGGAGGTTTTCACGCGAAGCCATTTTTCACCTTTTCAGGTGAACCAGCTGCGACATCTTCGCTTTCTTATACATATTTTCCATTCTCGAGTTTCCTAGTGTAAAACCTTGCGATTCTTCACCTCATTTCCGCAAACTCCTACGACAATCGATAAAAAGTCATCGCGTCCAGAATAAATTCAGAATTTGTAATTTTAAATTCATCGAATAGACAAAATTAATTCTCCAAAAGACGTAATATCGATATCTTTATATATCTTTTTTCTTAATAAATAATTTTCTTGTTAAGACATATTTCTTTTCCTCTCTTTTCAATTCTATCGTATCTCTATACTATTATTTTGATCAAAATCAAAATATCTAATAATACAACCGTTATTACCGATGGTAACATTTATTAAAATATTTAAGAAGACAAAATAATTTTTGGTTACGTTATAACCGAACATTTGATTGACATTATTTCAATATTATTTGATAATTAGATTTTTTCCTTATGAAGTGATTCTCATCGCCGCGGTATCGCGCGTTCTGGTCGAAGGAAGGGTCCTCTTCTATATTACTTTATTTTTACACTCCACCGAAGCTTTTAATAAGCAAACTACTCAACCAAGATATTTCCCCGGCCTGTCTTTATCCCGCGACAGTCGCGCCCTTCGATGCTATCACTGTCGCCACCGTAGTCATCATCATCATCATCATCATCGTCGTCGTCTTCCTTGTCGTCGTCGTCGTCGTCGCCGTTGTTGCCGCTCGCTTTTCTTTTCTTTCCTTCACTACCCACTAATTCTCACTCATCGACACAAACACCACGACTTCAAGAAGGATTTCAAGAGACGTGTTGCGCGTTCATGTCGATTCATGACGCGTCTCGGTTGTGTAAAGCTGCTGGACATATTTTTCTACTCCACAAAAAAGTTATCCCTCATTGGCCGACACCCGACGTCGGGCATCAAGTTTTCTCATTCGCTTTCTCTCTCTCTCTCTCTCTCTCTCTCTCCTGCAAACGTTATAATCTCAGTTTTCTCTCTCATTCTTTCTCATTCTCCATACACATCCCGACTCTCTCACTGTCACTCTAACCTCTCTCTGTTTTTTCGTTCTCTCTCTCTCTCTCTCTCTTTCTCTCTCTCTCTCTCTGCCCCTGAATCTGCTCGTTTGTTATCGTCTTTATGCTTAAGTTACCTCTTTGAGTTACGTTGAGTACGTGTATCCTTTACTTAACTCGGTCTCCGTCAGCCGCCGAGCGTTTTATCTTTTGATTACCAGTTTTCTTTTGCGCATGCTATAGAGTATACTTAGTCTCCTAGGATTAACCGAGCGAACTAGTACTTAATATTCGCGCGGGTCGCGAGAGGATCTCGCTCGCCAGTTTAATGTTAACCATAAATATCATAACCGAAGGTGTTCCGCTCGATGGGACAGCACGTGGCTGGGCTGCATCCTCGAGCGATCCTGCGAAAATTTATTAATCGACTTCTTTTTCTCTTAGACAGTTGCTCCAGGAAACTTCTATGTAGCAACGTTGTGCGCCACGTACAATGATAATCTCACGTGCGATTATAATTGCTGCGTTACGTCGAGATTACTTTTGTCTTGTCTATGGCTAATAAATTTCCTTCATTTTCATAAACTTGTCAGAATTTTGAAAAAAACAATTAATTGTAAACTTTACCTTGTATGAAATTTAATGCAGAATTTATTTTTTTTTTTTTATGTCTAGAATTTTTCGATTCGGGACGAAGTAATCTTCGACGTATTTGAATTTGCTAAAGGCGGTCGTACATTTTATGTGACGATTTATTCTCGGCGAGATTTTTAAATAATCTTTAATTCTAATAATTGGAATCATTTAAAATATTTTTTTATTGCACGTGATCGAGGATTAAATATTTTTTTTCTAAACGAAATCAAGTTACTTTTTCCATGTGATTTAAAACTCGTTATGGAATTTCATTATTTAAATTGAATCAAATGTTCTTGTACGTTTACCCTAGGAATTTCGATGCAGGCTAAAATCATCTTTTTCACCCTCTAATCAACTATCTTCTTTATATTACAGTATTCGCCTGAAAAAGGCGTAAATCGCGAGCGGAATCGCGCTCATTTATCAAAAATTTCAATATCGGCAAAGTTGTTCACGCGCAGTGATTTTTGAACTTTCCATTAATCCAAGTCTATTTTGTAAAATAGTGAGTATTCCTAGCGGGATTTTCCTCTTCAGCGCGATGAATTTTAATGCGAAACGTTTTCCACGTTCGTCACACTCATGATGGTTATGATACAAGTGCGCTTTTCCCTAGAGAATTTTCTCGTGTTGGTTCAAAATGTGACACGGACAGTCTCACCCGTGATTTCCCGGAAACTTGTTCTGTAATTACATGCGAAATGCGTTAGCAGTAAATACCATATTTATGCAAAAAAAAATACCACTTTTCTCACGAGCGGTGCTATGAAAACGGCCCTGCGGCGTTTAACGAACGACTTGGCCGATTTTCAGAGACTCCAGTAGCGGATTAAGCTACGTAGAATTTTAATAAAGCGTGAAAGAAAAAAAGTTTCTTGGATAGAGCATTAATTAGTATCGTTTTCTTTTTGTAACATTAGCTGTTACAAATTAACAAAGCTTTCGAAAAAAAAAAATGTGCGAAAAACGCACGAATTTTTACGTTTAGCGCCTATTTCACGCTGATCCGCTATTGAGAAAAATATATTACAATAATAACGAAAAAAAAAAAAGAAAAAATAAGAAAAGAGACGATATAATAGAAATCGTCTAACGCACATGCTTGATTGAATGCCACTTACGCTGTGCACACTTGTCTTTTCTTGTCTGTTCTATGTGTTATTTCCTTTTGCGCCATAATTCTACAACCACCTCATCGCGACCACTACCACCAACCACCACCACCATCACCGAC
>NW_017259545.1:2785634-2797333 GCF_001594045.1 Atta colombica | reverse complement strand
ATATAAACACGTCTTCCCGTATTCGGAATGTGATCCGAACAAACCGACCAAAATCTCCGCCACTCTCTATCTCTTCTCTTCGGCCGCATTTGACGCTGCTCTCACATTGTTGGTTACTTCTGTCCTTTTACTTACGTCCACTACGCTCAACCATCGGTAAACCAACCATGGGCGCACCATGGCCACCATGGTAACCCGATGGTAACCCGACGGTGTCCGGTCCGAATACGACCCCACCTACCATCGCGTACGGTGAGTTGTTTTTTTGTTGAAAGTGCGAGTAAGAACCTACACTCTACTATTTCTATCCTCTGCTCTATCTCTATCTCTATCTATCTATCTTTCCATCTTTCGATCGTGAATGACGAAACTGCGGGGACTCAACGCCGTTTTTTCCTCATCTTTATATGTGATTTAACGAAAACGAGTTCTCTGTTCGATCTTCTCTTCGAGTAACGAGACTCGATAATTACGAAAGATAATTCTCTGCAAAGAGAATTAGCATCGATCCCAGTGATAAACTTCGTTAACGGTCACGATCCCGATTTCTGCTACATCCTTTGGGAGTTCGAAACGGTTTCAGGGATTTCAAGGGGAGATTTCGGTCGCGAGTTGATTAGTGCAGAGGCGTTCAGTTCCCTAGCTACAGTCGTTCACGATTCGAATGCAGTCTATACAAATAGGAATATGTCTAACACCCAATGGTTCCCAATTAGTCGCGTTACTCGGTCGTCATTAATCCTCGACTGCTATACTTAAATTTCATCATCAAATGACTACCGCTTTTCCTTTGTAAATTAATTGATATAAACAGGCGTGAATCGTGAGTAAAAAAAAAACGATTGAAACTTGATTATATTTTTGATAAATGGATCAAAAGATTCCGACACTTTATTCGCCGCGGTGTCAAATTCGATTCCAGAATAACAGTCGGGGATTAAAAACACGTTTGCCATTGGGTATACGAGCTATTCTCGATAAACGGTCCACGTTACGAGACATAGGCGTCGCATTTCTAATTCTGTTTTTATTCATAAAAAAAAAATGAAGCGAGTGAGCGTTCCGTGCGTGGTTGTTATATGCGACGGCGCCTATGACTAGATCAATGTCGAAGACCCGTCGTTTCAAAATGAGCGATACATCCGACCTGCATTCAGAAGATCGTTTGATATCTCGAGCCGACTTGATCGCTTATCTGGTCGTATTAAGCTCACATGGGAGACATCAACGATGTGTAAGATAATAGTTATTGTGTCGCGATATTATGAGAGTAATTGATGAGCAAGAAGCGACAAGCCGCGCCTATTTTGCAAGTCGGTTCGAGGGTAGTTGCGGCTTCTAAAACTGCTTTTGGGAAATCCGGTAGAGCATTAGTATCCCTGCGCTACAATGTCTCGAGCACAGGTTCACGAAACGGAAGACGAATCATATCGAATCAGGTCGAATCGCTTGAAGGATCATTTCTGCAGTATCAAGTAATATCAGTAAATGATCTATTAAATAATTTTCTTGGCGCGTGAAAAATTTTCATTTAATTTCCCAATTGGTGAAATATAGAACATTGGAGGTTGCTAAGACCGCAATGATTAATGGCTCAGGATTGACTTCTTCTGTCCAGGAACTTGATTCTCTAATCACTCGTAAGAAAACGTATGCGCAAACTCAAAGTTACGAATGTTTACATTTGAAAATCTACGTACATAAATAAATATATACTTAAGAAAAAAGCGTAGAAACTACACTGTAAATCCAAGCATATAATAAGTGCCTTCATATATACATATATGTGATTTAATTTTTTTTGTAAAAATAACACATACTGCATACGCAAAATGGATTTATTTATTCTAATGTAAGTGTTATCTAATGTAAGTGTTCTATATGGAAAAACAAATCAAACATGAAAATATTTATTATATTTGAATTTGCAGTGTACAAAAGTGATTGTATAAGTTTCATATGTAGAATTAATGTATAATTGAATAAACTTGAAAAAAAGTTATTGCAACTATAAAATAGTTTATTCAATGTGTGTGTACATTAATTCTACATATAAAACTTGTCACTTTGTTACTACCATTATATTTGTCTCTGAGTGTAGTTATGAGTACATTAGAAAATCAAGGCTTTAATAATTAACGGCTTTATTACATCCATAAATTTTTTAGAGGCGAATAGTTGAGAGTTTTACGATGATAAAATGGATAAGAAATGGTGATCTCAAGAATATATACGACGGGCCTCCGACATACTCAAAACTCGGTGCCAGACTCGACTGCGTTTTGATAAATGTTAGCTCGGTAGACAACTGTCGCAACGGCGTGCACGCGAAAATAACATCGGATCGCGTTACAAGCGGCGATTATTACACGTGGATCATTACAATCTCCTCCACTTTCAGAATCATTCAGATCGTCGAATTCTTGATTTATGCTGTTCCAATTATCCTTAAATAGTTTAAAAAGTTTGTGTTAAATTTAATTTATTTTAATTTGTGTTCCAAATAGTCCCAAATTTTCGTGTTAATACGAATGAATGTTAGGAAATAACACAAATATTATTAAAAAATTGACACAAAACATATGACACTAAAACATAATTTATAAATAAATTATGGAAGCATATTTCTTCAGTAAAATTAACATTTATAATATGTTAAATTAATGTATTTTATTTATCCTAGAATTTTTTTACGTTTTAAAATACATTATTTTTATGTTATTTGTTCACTTACTCATAAATTGTGTTATCTTAAAACTAAAAAATGTTGAATATTAATTTAACACAAAATAACATAATCCAAATAACATAATCATGTTATATTAAATTAATTCTGTATGTTAATATGTTAAAAATTTAACACAAAGATTTTAACAAGGATCAGTTTTAACATAAATACAAAATTTTTATTGTGTGTACGCGTGGAGATTATTCACGATAATATTACATCGTGACACAAGACTTGGTGAAGATTTTCAAATAATTTTATCGATAAATTTCTATTCGAGTAATTCGAGATAGGGTACGTTATATGATATGCAATATGCGTAATTAGAGCCGTTCGCGTCAAAGTTCACGTAAACTCGCTCGCTGAAATATCATCATTATTCTATACAATATCGAAGGTTACACGATAATCTATGTTTAATTTTATCGAAACGTGGTATCTGTCTCGCTCTCGTGGAAATTCATTCCCGAATTATTGCTATGCTAAAACACTCTCACGGGATATGCATGTTTGCGTCATTCGGCATACAATTCTCGAATTACACTATTTCGAGCACCGACCGGTGACGCCGTTGCGGCAGATTACGTGTGCGTAACCGTGCGCTGAACACATAAATGTATAGAGAGCAAAAGGCTTGATCTGTTGTATAAGTTTGTAGTTGACGTATATACGTCGTTGTATGTGCCGCATCCTCTCCATTTGTGAGCGCAGGAAACTGTCCCGGGGCTGTTGTCGGACGGCTCGATCGAAGAACGAGGCTATTCCAATACGAAATAAACGATTTCGTTTTTTCCGCTCCTTCCTGCTCGAAGTCGTCGCGAGAAGTCATTCGTCGGGAGTCACGCGAATCCCCAAACGTCGCGAGTAATTTTCCAAATTCCAAATAACCACCGCGGGGGAAGTTATAACACGGGATTCACAGAGCGAGCTGCAAAATTTCGCTCTTCGCTCGAAGGCCGAACGTCTAATATTTGACGTATCTCGACTCTATCGATCTTTCCTCCTCGCGACAGAAAACGGAGTTTTCCTTCGACGTCTTCGTGCTCCCCAAGCTCGTGTCGTCTTTCGTCGATCGTAAGATTTCCCGCGAGAGAATCCCTTTCTCGGATCCGCGAATCCTACCCGGGTAAACGCACTGATAATAAACTGCGAGCCGACAGAATAATCTCATTACGCGAAAATTGCGGCTAAAACCCGATACCCGCTGCCAACGAGTTCGCGCGACGACGACATCTCGTTTCCGCCGATAGGCAAAATCTCATAACCAAGTGGAAACTCCGATAATCGCGAGATTTTGGATTACGTGAGATTGAAACACGACGGAATGCACCTGTGCGTAATATAATATCGCATACCCATCGAATAACTCGCCGTCGAGAGGCTCGCGGTTTTCAGCAGCACGATTTCGACTGTTAATTATAGAAAGTGTCATTTAATTGACCCGTGACGCGTATAATATCGTTGATATTCGAAATGGCTCGGCGACTATTTAAGGAATTCCGTTGATTAATCTATCAGCGACAAGCGTGCGAGGATCGCTGATCCTCCGAGTCTTGGACCACAAACCGATTCACGCTCACAACGTTTGTGAACATCATTTATCCTTGTTTAACTTTTAGTAAATAACGAGAATAAAATGATTTTTTATGATTCCTGCATATAGCATGCGGCAAACGCTTACTACGTAGCGGAAATTGGTGCGATAGCCAATCAATTTATCGCTTTTTTCGTAAAAATAAAAAAGTGATTGTACAGGAAGGATGATGATTTTGTTGAAGTATTAAAAAATTTAGCTCCTACAGATCTGAAAGTAATAGTTGGATTATTAAAATAATTATGCAAGACGCTCAAGTTGATGGCTAGAATGTCAAAATTTTACTAGCTTGTTGATACTTGAGACTTCTTACATTATTATTTTGATACTTGAGACTTCTTACATTATTTTGAGGGTTCAAAAATTATTTTCATACTCGTAAAAGTTAAATTTTTAGATGTTTCAACAAAATCGTTTTTTCCATGTATAAATCTGAAAATAATTTTATTGATTATCAAGACGCTCAAGCTAGAATGTTAAAATTGTTTGCAGTACTACTCACCATACTTGAAATTCCTACGTAATTATTTTGAGCTAACAAATTATTTTTATATTTGTACAAGCTAAATTTTTAGATGCTTCAACAAAATCGTTTTTTCCGTATAAATCTCAAAACTTTGTCAATTATCAAAATAATTACAGGTCGCTTAAAATAAGGTCGATTCACGGTTGTTAGAATGTTAAAAAATGTTTTAGCAACATTATTCATACTTGAAATTCCTAACTATATAATATAATTATTTTGATGGCTCCACAAAATTATTTTCAGATCTATATATAGCTAAAATTCTAGATTTAATTTAATTTAGTTTATTGCAAAGCTTTATGAAAAAGACTCCATGTTAACAAAGTAATAAATATAAAATAAATATGATACAATAGACTATAATTAACATAAACATAAATACAATAGACAATAATAGATACTTCAGCAAAATCGTTCTTTCCGAGTGGCTACCACCAACTTTCGTCGTGTGAGCGTTGTTACATTCTTTATGCAAGAACTTTATGCATTATATGTTATAAGCATGAATTGAACCTAAAGAGGTCCAGGCCGATCTTCGTTGATTCCCGTTCGATCGATCTGCCTTTCAGATGACTCGCCAGCTCCGAAAACAAAACGCCCATCACACGGTTAGAGTTTTCGCGAATGACAGGAAAGATAGAAAGTTCGTATCTCTCTACGAGTTGACAAATCGGGCGATACGTTATCATGACAGCGGCCTAAGGACTGCGGATTCGTATCGTAAATCATTAGAATATCGCGGAATGACCGAGCATGTTTCGTCGATGCATGATGAGGAACGACATCGATATTTTCGACACGTATCTTTTTTGATCCGTCTGATTTAGCCGGGGATACGCATACGTAATAAAACACGGAGGAGCGGATTTGTTCTTTCCCTTCCATTGGATAAAAACGAGATGGAATTTTTGGGTGAACGATGTGGATTGGATCGCGCGATTGGAGTAAAAATAATGTAGACCCGCTTTCGTAAAAGATGCTATATTGCCAGAATGAATGCTAGTCAACCGTAGAAATTCCCAACCGAGTCTTTCCAACGCGAAAATAAAATAAACAATATAATATTTTAGCGCCTTGATAGAAGAAAGTAGAGAAAAAAGAGGGAATCCCTATCCTCTGATTTCTCGCTAACGGAAAATTTTAATGGCGCTACGGAACGAATTCACTCCCGTTCCTCGTTAAGGTACAATCGATCGAGCGACAAGGCTCGACCATTATGTCAATTAACGAGCAAACAGATAAATTGACGGCTTAGTGCGAAAGAGTGGCCGCTCAGTGAACATTCTTTTTTTCCTTCGGACATTTCATAAACTGTGAAATTCTGCCGGCGCTTCTACTTCTACGTTGGTCTTAGAGATTCTCTAATCGGAGTCAAGACACGAAACAGCCACTTTTGATTGATTCATGTTTGAACAACTCCTGAGAGAGAGAGAGAGAGAGAGAGAGAGAGAGAGAGAGAGAGAGAGCTGAAAAAAAAAGAAAGAGTAAATATATGTCTTTCTCTCTTTCGCATGATTTGATGCTAAAACTATAGACCCTGCATACAAAACACGGCTCGTGTCCAAACTCTCATTAGAGGGCCTTTAGTTGATTCTAGAGGTACTAAAGTAGGAGATTGGTTACCATTTAAATAACTTCTGATTGGTCTACTATATTCAAAACAGTGCTTAAGATAGAAGAATGGGATAAAATAGAATAATATGCGTGGATATCTCATTTTATCTTATACATAACCTATCTCATTTTATCTTAAGCATCTGAATATGGCGGATGGTACACTGTTAAATTCATAATGTCAAATTATCTAATTTAGTTATTTTTAATGATTGAATTTCTATAGATCGCCTACTCAATATCGTTAATTTAATTTAAATAATAGAATTAAATGATTTAATTCGAGAAAATGTATTAAATTTGATTCAAATTTAGTTTATTATTTACTAAGTGCATACGTTAATATGGATGTTTACTTTAAAGCTAACTATAGAAATGGATTGATTTACATTTTGACACACATGAAGATTAAAAATAATAAAATGTTATTTAACTTGAGAGATTGGATTGCCATTGCTTCTTTGAATATCTAACAGTGTAGCCATCTCTTATTTGAGGATCTCTAGTTGGTCCCAGCTTTTCGTGAGGGACGAACATGACTGGACCAGCTTGAGGCCGAATCGCCTGACCCGCGTTGATTCGATTCGTAAATGGAATCGTCACGAAAGCGGCGACTGTTTCGCGCTGATAACGAGCCTCGAAAGGTAGCAGGCGATTGTCAAGCGAAGTGGTAACGATAAGAGTTTGTAGTGGCCGATGGTGCGTACGTTTCACGCTTGTACAGCATGTGCATGTCTCTTCTTCTTTTGCATCGATTTACACGATATCTTGATATATCTTGATATATCTAGCGCGCGCGCGCACGCACACACACATATACACACACACACACACACACACACACACATAATATTTTTGCAAAGAATTTGTATTTATGCACGTTTACGCAGCTTCTAGTGCACGCGCGTTTGCAATCACATTCTCTTTGCCTTTTTTCTTATCTCTCGTTTTTTTTCCTCGAACTGACAAATAAATCTTTTACCATTGGCGAAGAGTAGGTAATTCACTTGCGAACGCGACGAAGCACTTGCAATATTTTTTTGTCACGTGACTGCTTTTCCTCCCTTCGCTCGTGATATGCGCAGACTATTTTGCTTGTAGTTGTCTTGGCATGATCCGGTGAGAATAATGAGTGATTATTAATAACATAATGTATCCCCCGGTAAGCTCTGTGGTATGGATTACGTAGTAGTTAACGTGCGATGGCGAGAATCATCGCAAATGATTTGCAAGCGCGACGACGAACGCGCGGCAAATCGGTGACGAAGCGACGTGGCGAAGCTATTGAGTTTCTTGATTAAAATGTGTTGTAAATTAATGGATCAGCTTTTGTATTGTTGCAACAACTTTATCGATCACGATATTGAAGAATACTTTTGAACGTAGGCGTATTGAAAATTTACACGGTGTAAAATTAAAAATTTTCAAAGACCATCGTAATTATCTTATGTTTGCTTTTAATTTTTTTTTTAATTAGAGGTTAATGTTGACTATACTCAAGAAATCATTATAAATTGTTGAACTCGAACGGATCGCCGATTCCTTTCGCTATGTTGATCGTCACTGGATGATCTAGGTGCTAATATCTCATTATCATACAAATACCATAATATGCGTCTCTAATATTTATAGGTGCAGCAGCCAATCTACGTAAGGAAGTGATCAGAAATAAAATCAGAGCCATTGGCAAAATGGCACGGGTGTTCTCCGTCCTGAGGTTAGTGAACGATAAAACAATCTTTAAATACGTCATAATGCGTCCTGAAAGACTTTAATATAGAAATAATAAACTTAAAAGTTGATGCGAAATTCTCGACTCATAAGAATAGATTTTTGTACGAATTACAATTTAAAATAAAAAGATTACACATTATATATATTATAAAAACTGATCTACAACTTTTACAACTATTTAATGATTTTTAATTATTTCATTGTTATTATAATGTAATTTTAATCTCTTTGCAGAGAGGAGAGCGAGAGCGTTCTGCAGTTGAAGGGCTTGACGCCGACTGGAGCTTTACCGCTCGGTGCATTATCTGGTGGCAAAACCTCTCTGAAAAATGGTAAAAATTTTATAAAATAACTTTTGACATTAGCGTTGAGAATCATTGTAATTCAATTTAGAATTTAAAAATATAGTGAATTGTTCATATATTTAATTATTCTATCGTGATGCAACGCGAAGGTAGAAGAGAAAAAATACCGGATGTCCCAATTATATTATTCGTGGATAATAAGCATCTTACAATATATTGAGTTGTCCGGAAAGTTCGTAGCCGACTAACCTATATAATTTAATAAATGTATATTAAAATTTAAATTTTCTGCGTTTCAATTTTCCTTCAACATCGGCACGAACTTTCCGCACAACCCAATAATTTAGGATTTTGTAACCGGTGTGCCGCAAAAATTTTAGAGAAAGTAAAAAGAAGCGGATTTTAGAAATAAATAAAAAGCGAGTGCTAGATAAGAAATGTTTTAAATTTTATGAAAATTATATTGTTTACTCTCATTTTAACAAATGCGATATCATCATTACAATAAAATCGTTTTTTAAAAAATATGATAAAATGAAAAATAAAAACTTTAGAATTTTATTTTTTATATTTCTGAATGTGTCGTGTTAACAATATTTGATAAAAAATCTATGCTAAGCATTGAATGCATGCGCACCTAATGATATACCTCAAAAAATTTGGCTCGTTATTTAATGTGCCATGAATAGAAAAGGGTTGAAAATCGCTGGTATAACTAGATAATCACGAAATAGAGAGAATTTAATCTTTGCGGAAACAGTTCTCTTATAATTTCGCGTGTTCTAACATTCTGTTTGCTTTATCTCCTTTTTTTCTGCCGTTCATACAGCACTTCAAGGCTTCTCGCCGAATCACAAAATTACCTCGTTCGCTGAGGCCAAGGGTTTGGATGCCATAAACGAAAGAATGCCACCGAGGAAAGATGCACCGCCTACACCGGCAAACGAGGAGAAATCCGTGGCAAAGCCGCCGCCTCCTGCGGGAGACAAGCGGGACCACAACATGCCGCAACCGCAATCGTGAGCCCCACATTCGTCCACTCAAGGTAGTTCGTCCACTCACGCAGATTTTAAATATTGAAAGAAAAATCCTTCCTTCTGCCTGACTTTTTCTTTCTTGCTTTAGATGTTTGGCTTTTCGACTCATTTAAAGGGTCATTTACTAGTAAGTAAATGCGTAGCAAGTATTTATCCTCCTCAGGGAACAGTTAGAGTGATGATTTCCAAACGTAAAAAATGCGTACGTGAGGCACGGGTGGAATCAAACCGGATCCACACTGAAGCCACTCGTGCCACTTTCTACCTGGTTTAATCAGTAAATTTCAGTCAGTAAGATTACATGATATTTAACGCTGTCTTAACCGACTTCGATGCTCTTACTCGAGTTGAATAATTACTTGCCGAGAAATTAATTATTAAGAGTTTTTTAAAAATCTTTCTCCAATGCCTTGTGAAATAATTTGAATATTTTAGTCATTAATTTACGATAACTTAGTGCTTTTTTCCTAATGTGACAAAACACATTTTAAGGATGTATCAAGTGTATACTCTTTGCAAAAAGTGATAGGAATTGAAAATTTATATTTTATTTATTTTTTATATATACATATGAAACAGTTCAATAAGATCAACATTTACATTTATTGATACAATTTTATAATTTAAATGAAAATTTTTGCATTTTTATTTAATTATTATTTTAAAACATTACTTCTTATTGAAATAATATTTGATTCAGGTTCTAAATCGCAGCAAAACTGTTTGTATTACTTTTAAATGTTGTGTATAAAAAAATTAATTTCCTTAATTTTTTCATTTTGTTAAAAAATACATAATATATTTTTAATATTATCTTCAATATTATATTAAATATTATAGATTGTTATATTTTTTAAATATTATCTTTTGAAAAAGATCAATACATTTGGGTTAGAACATTTTTCATCTGATACTGCCAACGGGAAAAGAATAAAGATGAGTACGCTACATATTTCATATTACCGCATTAATATAAAGTGAACGTTTTTTCAGATGGCGGATGGATGGATGGGTCCTAAGACCCCGGCTATCACCGCCACACCGAACATTTGCAAACCATTGCTCGTCTCTCCCCCCCCCCCTCCCCTTCCCCCGGCTGTTACAACCAGTGCGCCATTCATCGAGGAGTCAGGAGAAATCATCGCCGTCGCAAAAGGAAAATCAGGAACGGACAGACGGTTGCGAAGCGAAAGCGATTTTTCATCGATGCGATTTTCAACGAGCATCGTCATCCCGGTGTGCGCATAGCAAAAGAAAGCAAGCAGTCAAGGAAAGGAGGCTACACGAACATCGAGAAATACCCAGCCGGGTGTTTCGTAGCAGGCCTCCTCTTCTTCGAGGATTTGCCTCCGTATCTCTTTTTAGCGTACACTCGCGAATGGAAAATGAGAATGTTAGCCTCCCTTCTGCGATGAACCGCGCGCGTGCGATGTTCTCCGTTCTCTCGCCGCTCGTACAATTATTCCTTGCTCTTTTTCTTTCTATCTCTCTATATATATATCTCTCTCTCTCTCCTATATATCTTATCTCCTTACCTTCGCTCCGTCTCTCGCAATTTCTCGCTCTTCTTCTCTTCCCAGCATCCACGGACCTGT
The DNA here is from genome assembly GCF_001594045.1 of Atta colombica. Classification (NCBI taxonomy): domain Eukaryota; kingdom Metazoa; phylum Arthropoda; class Insecta; order Hymenoptera; family Formicidae; genus Atta; species Atta colombica. The sequence goes on along the minus strand of NW_017259545.1, from coordinate 2,786,200 downwards.
ACACTACACTGTCCGCGTACACTTTCTCGCGAATTAATCGACCCAATGTACATACGCGCGCGCGCGCGCATGTACGTATATATCAACGAGCGGAACGGTAGCGATATATCTTATAGGTAGATTCGTTTACACGTCGACATGTTCATGTATAAGGAAGAACGACTTCCCCCTGTCTTCATTAAGTACCATTTCTCTCGTGTCATTTCTTTCTCCGATGTGGGAAAGCGATGAGAGACGGAACGAACGACTCGCGCGCGGTTACATCTATATTAATGAGAGGAATCGCATAGACAGTGTGAAAGAGAGAGAATGAGAGGGAGAGAAAGAGAAAGAGAGAACGGACGAGCGGTCTCCGCCAAAGAAACAAAGAAGGCAGCTGGCCTGTCGTCACGGCGGAGCTTCCGGTTTTAGGATTTTACTAGGTTCTTAAGATGTGTCCGCCCTAGGTGACGCGCGTAAGGGCATCCCCCGCGCCACGGGGTGAGGTTACTTAAACCTTAAGTCTAAGCTAAGCTTAGGGTTAAGTCGTAAATATATATATGTATATATATATATACACACACACG
>NW_017259545.1:2783767-2785568 GCF_001594045.1 Atta colombica | reverse complement strand
ATACATATATGATATCGAAAAATTTATTTAATATACATAAATATTATAAATATTATATATTATTATTAATTATTAATTATTATTATCATTATTATTAATTATTCATTATGTAATCCGAATATCGTGTTTTTCGCTGCCGCGCGTGCACGCGTCCATCACGATCACACGAAATAATTAACGCGCGAAAGGAATGCACGTCGAGGGCGCGCTTCATTTCCAAGTACAGTCATTACAAACGCAATCTATCTTGGCCGTTCTGCTCCGAGGATTCATTCATCTCGTTCGTGCGATATCGAAGAAAATATCTCGTGTTCGTTGTATTTTCATTTCACGGAACTGTGCACGGTCATGATCTTATACACAAGATATTTGTTATCTGTTAAGTTATTGAGGTGAATCTTGTAACGATTATATCATGTCCAGCTAGTCTCAATAATTACTGTCGTTTTTCATTAAAGAGCAAATTGGTTATAATATCATGCAAGAATCTCGCTCGTATTACGTAGCATCAGGCTGAAATGTATCTTATATGTGATTTCGATGAACTTCCGTTTCATTATATATTTTGTGATATTGTAGAGTGAATTTTAGGATTATATATGTCGAAAAGGAGTATTTTTCTTGAGATTAAGAAAAGGCTTAATTCCGCATGAACGAGGATTCCAAAATACGTAATATATATATGTATATATACATATATACATATTTTATCAGCGAATTATGACACATTCGTTTAAACATGTTATGCATATCTTTTGCCTCAACTAGTCGCACAGGTTCGCTAGAAAGAGCTATACAAATTGAAACGATTGCAGATACATCTAATGGGAGGCCGTAATGTGCGTGAATTCCGCTAATAATTTGAAATTAAAATCCGATTGTAGAGCATAATGATGCTGAAGAAGCTGCGCAAGCTAGTAAGAATTAAAGAGAAGACGATGCATTTTAAAAAGAAAGCAGCACCTTGCGTGCAAGAGCGTTAATATTATCTCAATCGTGTGCTCCTGTCTGAAAACATAAGAGCTCTGCTTGTATCTGGCGCCGGAAGTGAATTCTTGTCGTCAATTTTGACAGCGGTACAGAACGGCCAAGAAGGCAACTCGAGAATCGTAATCGTGAAATGACGACGTGTCGTAAATGATTTCGTGATGAAAATGATATATTACATTTTTGCGAGTTACTTATTTCGAGAGGTGGATTCTAACGGGGAGTTATAATCGTTAGAGAATTATGAACGTTTCTTATGTGAGAAACGAACGCGATCGTTGAGACGCTTCCGCTTCGATCGTCCGCGCTGTCACGCGCTCAATACGTTTTGTCGCACGTGACGTCCCGAAGATAATCAGAATTGAGGACGGCTACTCTCGTCTCTCATCTGTAATATTTATAGTAATAATCGCTCGCGGTCGTATCGCGGGATTTTGTCGTCGTTTTCGCTGTTTTTTCTACCTCTTCTCTAGAAATCGAGACGTCGTACTTTAGCGAGTTTCGCGAGCTGAATTAGCGTCGGCGAACAGCGCGGGGGATCGTAAGCCTAATCATATCGGGTACCGGGAAGGAGGAGAAGTATAGATGAGAGATTCGAAGCAAAGAGCATTTCCGGAAGCCGAATGGCGGCATCGTCAACGTGTTACGGTCTGAAACATAATAAAAGTAATGAAAGAATATTATATAATAAATGAAATAAGATATATATCTCTTTCTTCTCACTACGATATAAAATATACAGTGAATGATAATTCTATCTCTCTTTGCTACCAAGTTGTACTTATTCTTAATTAATTTACTTGTACAAAAGAAT
>NW_017259545.1:2777863-2783667 GCF_001594045.1 Atta colombica | reverse complement strand
ATTGGAATACTACGATATATACAGGATGTCTCAGAATTATCGTCACTCCTTTCATTTATGGATTCCTTCACCGATTTTTTTCCTTGAATGTATAAATTTACAAGTATTCATATTATTTATTTCTCACAATATAATTTTCGAAACTGAATAAGACTCTCAAAATAAAATTTCCAAGGTTTCGCTTATAGTGTTCGAAGGTAACGATTCATTTCTATCGAAGAATCAATTTCAAATCGATCAAAGAATTCGCGGATGAAAGAAGCTACCACAATTCTGGGATATCCTGTATATATAGGTACACACGTGTATACATTATACATTACAGTGTTGGTTATCTGATATTACTGCATAATTATGGTTACGACGCGATTATTATTCATTTGAATTATAAATTTATTATTGACATTGTCACTGCTGTCGCCGTTGAAATCATCGCTTCACCGTTATCACTTGTACTATCGCTATCGTGAAACACGAGGCGCATACGTGTTCGGCGCTATAGTGATTTTCAAAATGATACGACACGCGGGTCAAATTAATAAACTCGCATACGCTATATATACATATACAATTGCGATCGTTGCTTGCGCTACGATACGACGAGGGTGACACGATAATGATGATTCAGAACGCGATTGAAGTCGCTCCCGTCTATCCTTTAATTGTAGAAGCGATTCGTTCTACGAAATGCGATGAGAATAATAAACGTGAGTGTGAACGCGAAGAATGAATTAAAGGACTTCCCTTTCGCATACACGAACTTTCACGGACCATCCACCTTTCGGATAACAGTCTTGACTTGTGCCTTGTTTAGACGTTTCCAATCATTTCCAATCAACTCGCGCTTCGATTCGCACATCCTACACTCAAATAAACTCACCCCTAATGTTGTTCTTTTATGAGAGAAATATTTGATAAATCCAATGCGATCGCGCGCGTCTCCGCTGTCGTCCTTTCTTTCAAAGAAATGGTCTTCCTCGGTGACTTCTTGTAGACGAAGAAATTGATTCCTCGTGCTTTCTCAATGGCGTGATATAAATTTTTAAAAAATTGTCCTCATCAAATTAATTAATTTTACCCTGAGAACCGCGACATTATTTCAAATTGATCTATTTTAGAATGACTTGGATATGCGGACATCCTATTTATTTGTTTGAGAATATACCACCGTGCCGACACGATATACATTTTATATCCTTCCATAGATACACGCAACAGTTATTATCGTATATGCGTAAAACGCGAGTTTTTAATTGCTCTTTATACCATTATATACATCAAAGTGAGAAAAAAATGTATAACATACTAATACATGCGTTTTATACATGTACAGTGCTTCGTGACAAACTATAAGCTTGAACTGAAAACTATGTAGGTAAGATTCACAAAAATATTATTTAGACACCAAAATTCACTTTTGCCTTTAATCTGTTTTTAAAACTGGTATCTTATTCATTCCATTTAAAAAATAGATTCTTATAGAGTTTTAATTTGACTCAGTCATTGAGCTATCTTTAAAAGAAAAAGTAATAAGAAAAAGATGTCTAAATTATTATTAAGATAAAATTGACTTCTCAAGTTTCTCAAAGAGCTTGTTGTACACGCATAATATAATTTATCATGTAATCGCGCAACCCTCTGCATATACAAACACGCATAATATTATACACGCAAAGCCTGTATTTTCTGCGTAGCCTCATTTCATCCTATATGACACACACACACACACACACACACACACACACACACACACACACACACACACACACACACACACACACACATTTGTGATAAGTAAACCGTTTAAGCGGTATCTTATTATCGTAACAGAATCGTTTAACTGCGAAAGCGTCTTTCAGAGAAGTTCGCGCTTCTGTGCAATTGAGCGTGATCTGTAATCTGTAATCCTTGTTTTTTTCTTCTTTTTTTTTGTAAGCAACTGAACTATCGTGCTGTGTATGATTCTTCGTGGCTACGTTGCGTTCCGTACGCAAACTCGATACTCTCATTACATCCCTTGATTCTTATGTTTAGCGTGGAATCAGGCTTCGTTTGACAAGCAGAGACTTTATCGGATTCAAGTGTAGAGTATAATAATTATCGTTATTATGGAAATTTGAAGGTAAGATTTGCGATTTATAATTTTCCCGATTGTAAATGCAATACGGAACAATTTGTCGAGAAATCTGCGTTCTTTTTCTTTTAGCATCCTAACTTACGACAATATCGTTATCACCGCGTTGCAAAGTCTAGTGAGCCTTACTGAGTTTTTTTAACGTATTTTCTAGTATTATCGTTATTATTTTCCTTCTCTCATCGGCGAAAATCCCGAGGAAAGAAAAGAAACAAGGAAAAAAATAGAACTTTCGGGGACTCCCCTCGCGAGTCGCATCGAATGCAACTAATCGAGTTTCTCTGAGAAACAATTTTATGTACCTGTTACGACTGATTATTATCATGTTGTACATCGCTAATAAGGACAGCGAGAAAGAGAATACGTGTATATGTATGTACATACACATGCCCATATGCGCGCGTATGTATATATATCTATATAGTATATTATCGTACTGTTACGATTGTTTTGTAACTATCGTTATATGTCATTGGCTGCTTGTTACCGACGGCTTGCGATCGGCTAATTATACATCGTTGAACTGTATGTACATATCGAGTTTTAAAGAGGACATGTGGGAAGCGTGCGTACGAAGCAAGTCAGTTGCACCATGAGTTAACTCATTTCTATTAGAAATTTGAATTGACAATCCTCATTAAAAATTCACTTCCTTTTCGTTATAATGAAATATACGTATAAGCGAGACTCGATTGCACGGATAATTTTCGTGCAATGATTGAATTACAGAAATCCAATTTAATACTGGAAATTACTTATTAAGTAATAAAAGCACTATTGTTCAGTGGTTTTAATTAATTTTCAAAATAAAATAATTTCCAATAATGAATTGACGATATTAAACTATTTATTTTGAGTATTAAAAGCTCTGTTGTTCAATGCTTTTAACAAAATAAATAACAAATTTCATTATCTTGCAGTATAAAATTTCTGTAAAGAAACGACATTTTGATCCCTGTTCAATCAAGCTTCCTGTGGCAATGATAATTGACGCAGGATAATTGGAAAGATACAATTAATTGCGACTGTGCTGACCGATATTGGCACAACGGACCTACATCGTACGTATGCATTGTGGTCTCAATTATTTAAGGCGTGTAACATTCGCCTGCATATCACTTGCACGATTGTTTTTTGCAAATGATGCGCGGAAGATAGATATCTTAATGCTCTCTTTAACGAACGACTGAAAATTATAAAAGAAAGAAAAGACATGTCCCGAGAGAGATGTATGTATGAAGAAGTCAGGTCTTATAGATACATTAATATCGCCATTAACGTATTCTATTGAAAGATTCCCTTGTTCTGTCATAAATTCCGCTTCGATTGTATCCTATCGAGAACTCGAGTGTAGGATATTTCTCACAAATATTAAATTGTTCATTTAGTCTCTCTCTCTTTCTCTCTCTCTCTCTCTCTCTCTCTCTCTCTCTCTCTCTCTTTCTTTTTCTAATAATTTCGCGCAGCAATATCTGCGAAGCACGGCGTGATCGCATTTCCCTATTTAATAACTGTACCTGTCTAAAGCGTGTCGTTTAATTAAATCTATTTTCTACGCTCTGTGCCAGCGTCGTGTTTGGCGTTTTACATGAATAGATAAGGGTTCCAGAACGCGCGACAAACGCGGCATATTGCTGTCCGGAATACGACCGGGCGGTAAAAAGAGAACACACATTGGAGATTGCGACTCTTTAACCTTTTCCAAACAAAAAAAAAAGAAATATTATAGCCTTAGACTCTGTTTCTCTCGTTCCTTTCACGCGAGCGTTGCCCGGTGGATGTGATCGTATCTTCTTGAGAATGAAAATCGTACAGAAAATATAATAAATACATCGGAAATGTGTGCGTATGTGTGTATGTGTGTGCTTCCCATCCAATTTTGCAGATCTGAAGAACCGGATTCATGTTTCATCATACGTAAATAACGCTTAAAGGATTAAGAAACTCATTAGACACGTTAATGATTGCCATAAAAAAATGCTAATAATTATGATTTTTTTTACATTAAAATGGTTGGCTTTTAACCAGAAGTATTCAAGAAAAATGCTTGTTTGCTGAAGGAAGTACAAGAAAACATGTCTCGATAAAAATTGTTCTCCGATTCGTAATTAACCGAGATGTCCTCGCTTTATCGTTCCATAATACATGCAGAAAAATCTTTTGGTAAGTAATTACTAAAACGCAAAATGTTATGTCATAAATGTTATGTCATAAATAATCCGGTGAGTTCGAAAAGTGGGCCTTCAAAAATGATAAAATGAAAGTCTGACGCGTCGAATCACATGTTCTCCAGATTTTATTTTACAAAGTAATCCGAATTTTTCGCGAAGAAATAGAAATTTGAGAAAGAGAAGTATCTTCGGTACACTCGTTATTGAACACGTTGCTCTAAGCTCGTTGTTGTGTCATAAAATTAAAGCAAGAGAGAGAGAAAGAGAGAGAGAAAGAGAACGAGAGAAAAATAGAAGAGTCAAGGAGAAAATCCTTGGAGCACATCCATTGGGCGATGCCGTAAGCAACGCGCGAGAATCGCAATAACTTCTCGCGACATTCAACGATGATGGAAAAGAACTGTACATACACGTGCGTTTATTATTATCTACTTACTATTACGAGATTTACTCCTAAGATCTTTTGACTAAAATACTTTATAGAAGCGAGACTCTGATCACGCATGGAAAACGACAAAAAAAAAGAGCGAGGACTGCATCGCATTGTTTAGCGCCATTGTGACTCTATCTCCTTCTTAAAAAAATAAGTATATACATATATATGTATAAGCATATACACACATATATGTATATACTTATTATATTTGTTTATATATACATAAATACATGACACGCGCGTATATTAGACGCATCGGTACTATTATTATTATCATTATTATGGTTACACGATTCTTATCATTATTGATATCGTCTTCACTATTATAATTATCATTGTCGTGTGAAGAGAATACGATGAGTAATTATTATAAAATAAATAAAAGGAAATCTTACTTATACATAATTATAAATACGTCATGACGATATATTCGTAACGATTAATTATTACGATAACATAACGACATTATTATTACTATTATAAATAACACCCTATTCCCATCTGTTGTGAATGTTTACGTTGTTTTATGATATTTAGAATATTCAAAAAATAAAGTCTATAATTTCCATGAAAAAACTTTTATTGCATGTCGTTAAATACTTCCTATTTATCATATTTACGAAAGTTGAATGTTAATAGCTTAATTATGACATTCCGTATTTGATTTCCGTACATTGATTTTATTGATAAATATGCGCACTTATTTCTGAGATTTATAGTACATATATATATATATATATATACACACACACACACACACACACACACACACACACACACACACACATCGATTTCTTCATTATCTACTAAAAGAAAAGTCGTTTTATATTATATAATATATATAACATAAACTGTAAAACTAAATGTGAACATTTATCGCATATTAAAACTAAGGTGTGAATACGAATCTAATTATTACTGAGAAGTAGTGTCGTTAAAAAAATATTTTTGTTATGGAAATTATTTATATTTATTATTCAGAATCAAAACGTACATATTATATAGTGATAAATTTTTATAGATTAATGAAAAAAATTTCGCATAATATGATTCCATGATTTAC
>NW_017259545.1:2773293-2777763 GCF_001594045.1 Atta colombica | reverse complement strand
ATTTATATATATTATTTACATATATATATTTACGATAACACATAACAGAAAAACGAAGCTAATGAATGTTTGAAGTTTCCATTGTCAGCCACAATAATTGATTGTTTGGAACAATGTATTTTTTTTCTAATAGAAGTTAAAACAGAGAAATCGCTTAGATACAAGATGTAGTGAAGACTAGTTTGATAAAAAATATATATATTTTCATACGATATACTTGAAAGATAAACCAAGTTAATGTTTGAAATATTTTTAAAGTTTCTATTGTCAGCCATAATAATCTGCTATTTGGAAAAATGTTCTTTTAAATGAAAATTGAAATGGAGAAACCGTTTAGGTAGATATAACTGAAGGTTAGTAACGAGTTTTTTACAAAAAGAAACGATGACGGTAACGCGTTACTTTTATGAAGTAACTTTCTTGATATTAATACAAGCTGTTGCAAATTTAAAATGTTTTCTTATTGCTTAAGTTTTACTTCAGCTTTAGAGGCATTCTACAATAATTCATTAATAACAAATTAGAAGTTAGAAGCTAGAAATCGATTATTCTTCCTCACATTTGACTATTGACTGTGATTATTAATCAATTTTTAGCTTCTGACTTCTGATGTAATGATAATTGTTTATTGTAGAGACTCTTTTGCAAGAATCTGTGCTATTGTCCTTGAGGATCATTTATACTGGCTAATCTCTAGTTGTTAAATTTATATCATAATATGTAAAAACTGACCAATCACGAAATGAAAGGGGAATAATCGTGATTTGATCTATGATTGGACCTATGATTGATATCAATTCTTACAGATTACAGCCGTATAAATGATTGCATTCAGCAGAGAAAGCTAATCTTTACTGAAAAAAATCACGTCATAGAGTTACGTAACGAAATTATGTAATTGAAACAAATAAATTTCGGATAATTGTTTCATATCAGTATGTGATTTTTTAAAATTACATAATTTGAAAAGTCAAATGATAAATGTGCTTTTTCTTCTATTTCTATTATTCAATTCTTTAAAATTCGATAATATTCGATTATAAAATCACAGGATAGAAATTATTTCTAATATTATGTGATTTTTAAAAATAAATGATTTGGAACAATCTGTTACGTAATTTACTTGTCTTAATTACACGATTTCGTTATATAACTTTTGTAATATGATTTTTTTCAATAGAGATCAATTAGTGCTTAGTAATTCTTTAATATCGATTGGTTCCTACAGCTTAGCAAAGAACTAAAGGCAAGAACCAATCATATTAAAGAATCACTAAATAAATGTTAACTGATTAATTTTTTCTGCTGAACGCAGCCACTGATTTGTTGTATATATATTACGTGGCGTAGAGCATTGCCACCACTTGCCAGTCTATCCCCTCCACAGCCGTAGCGTCTATAAAATGGCATCCCCCCAGCCATCCCTGATTTAGTAATAAATAGAAGCGCGCGAGCGCCAAAGCACAGCAAGGTTTACCACGTCACGTCACGTCCTCGGTTTACGTTTACAGTGAGCGATCTAGAGTTGCGATAGAACGATCAGTCCACGTCGGAACTTGGGATTGATGTTAAAAATCGGCGTGTGTACACGCCGACTACGAATATGTGAGCGGAACGCGCTTCATTAATTAGTGCGTCGGTGAGACCTGGTGAAATCAGTAGAGAAAGACGCTCCGCATCGTTTTCCCGTTCTTGATTTTTCAACCTGCGCCTCGACGAAAAGAAGGTGCCCGGGGAAAGTCGAAGATGTCATTCGAAGGCAAATACAACGCCAAAAGCCCAGGTAAGTCGAAGTCAATGCGCAAATTGCACCGGTCGAAACGTTTGTTTTGACTCGCATTAGCCGCAACTCTGACATATTTCCATGATGCTATTGTACTCGTGAATGTCAGCATGATTGCCTACTACCCAATTTTCGATATCCGCAGAGTTTTCGTATTAATTCTACATGATGGTCATATTTTAAGTATAATTATCCTATGATGACGTAAAAATATCTTATGTATATGTATATTAATATATATCTGCTTATCTGCTATCAAATAATATTGGTACTAATAACAAATGCATTGTCGAATAATACAATTGATATCTTAGTAAGGTTTCTAAGTATTACAAAGTTAAAATCATTTTCTTATTAAAGATGTGTACGTAAAGATATGTCATATGTATCTTAGCGGTGAAGAGATTAATGAGAGAGGCACAGGAGTTGCACGAAGCCACCGAAGAATATTATGCATCTCCTCTTGAGGACAATCTGTTCGAATGGCATTTCACAGTGCAAGGACCACCATCGACAGACTTCGAAGGTGGTGTTTATCATGGGAGAATCTTGCTACCACCAGAGTATCCTATGAAGCCACCAAATATCATCCTGTTGACAGTAAGTGGACAACAGCAACGAGTAACATATAAATCATTATATCATGATGTCATGTTGTCATATATAATTTTTTTATTTAGCCAAATGGACGGTTCGAAACAAACAAGAAGATATGCCTGAGTATCTCTGGTCACCATCCTGAAACATGGCAGCCATCATGGAGTATTAGAACCGCATTGCTGGCCCTGATAGCTTTCATGCCTACACCTGGAAGTGGCACAATTGGAGCATTAGATTATAGCACTGAGGAACGACAGAAACTTGCTAAAAAGTATGGACATATTGTAATTAAACACAAAACGCATTGCAAAAATATGATTTAGTCTCATAATCAATCCTTGCATTCCAGATCGTTGAACTGGCAGTGTGATACTTGTGGTAAAATTGTAAATTTGTTGTCGAAAAATTCAATTAAGAAACCTATCACCGAGGAGGAGCAAACCATGCTTAAAACAATTGCTCTCAAAGTAAGCAGTTAGACATGTTTTTAAATATATTTATTATAAACATAATATAGAGAAAGAATTTATTACTTATTTGCTACAATACAACTCAAAAAAACATTTTCTAAAAAAAATGAATTAAAATGTTTTGAATCATTAAAATTTTAATAATTAAGTAATATTAATTTTGAAATGCAATTTTGATGTAATAATTGATTGTAGACAAATAAAAGTACATTCTTTTGTTTTTATATTTGTTCTTTTTCTATAAATTATATACAATACAATGACAATTTTTTAGGAATAATGTTATTGTAGCGATAAGTGATACATATAACAAATTGTGCGTGCGTGCGTGCGTGCGTGCGTGCGTGCGTGCGTGCGTGCGTGCGTGCGCGTGCGCGTTTGTGTGTGTGTGTGTGTGTGTGTGTGTGTGTGTGTGTGTGTGTGTGTGTGTGTGTGTATACACAGGATGAATTAGAGTAATTGGCCAGTTTTTTACTCGACTTCATACCTAAAAATATCGATTATACTAATTATTGAGCTATACAGATCAGATATATGGATACATCGTACGAATTACTGGGCGCATTGAAAAAAAGCATTTTTAATATCTTGCAATATAATAATATAATAATAATTTTCACAAAACTCAAACATGTCTGTTTTCACACTCAAACTCAAATCGCAGCAGTTCGCATGATGCATCCAGTCTGTATCATTAAGTCTATAATGAGATGTAGTCGATAATTTTCTCATAGAGTAAAAAATTAGTTTAATCTGTATATATGTATATGTATGATTATATGTTATGAAAATACCACAAGAACTTAATAAATGTATTTGTAAAAAAAAATTGTAGGCTGATGACTCGCCAACGTCAGATGTGTTATTTACGGATAAAACAACAAATGTAACTGAAAGCGAAATACTACACCGTACTAACGTGGAAACAATGACGGAAGAAAATGCGGATTATCAACAACCTGAGATTATCCTAAATCGCATAGAGACAATGTCGTCTTCAAACGATTTATTTTGGAGTATTCTTATCGCTTCATTAGTATCTGCAATAATTTTATTAATTTTACGACGATTATTTCTTGTTTAACTTATTTGTTTTTGCGAACGTACAGGAATATGTTAAGAAAATAGTAAATTTTATACACGTTTTATGGACATCATTTTTAATTTTACAGAAAAGTCATTTATACTGTCAAGAATATTATGAACTGTAAAGCTAATTTTTTCTTGAAAACGTGTATAATACATGATGAAAGTACATGCATTAGTAAATATTAGTATCCATATTGTTCTTACAAAGCATTTGTCTTATACATCCCAAATATTTTTATTTTATTGCTAAAATGAAAAGTAAATAAATTTTCAATTCGATTATTAATTTATACTAGTCGCTTTTCATTAACAGCATAGTATTGAAAGATAAATCATTATTTATCGAACGTTTATATATTTTATTTTAGTATATTAAATGACTGGTTAAGTTAAATTTATACATTTTAGTATCTATTAATTATCTATTAGTTATAATGAGTAATAAATATTTTTATTAATTTTATTTTGATAGTTATTTTCAAATATTTTTTATGTTTCCTCACACATATATATATATATATATATATA
>NW_017259545.1:2769820-2773178 GCF_001594045.1 Atta colombica | reverse complement strand
ATATATATATATATGTAAACATATTACTTTTTATATTTATTACACACCATAGTGTAGCGTGATGTTCCGCAATTTCACATTCTTTTATATATTCATTCATCGAATTATGTCTCTTTATAATTTTAATTGATATGATATATTTTTTTCGTGAATGCTTATTTCTAACATCCAAGTCTTAAAAAAGATGTATTTCTTAAATTTATATGAGGCATATTTGGATTTATATATAATGACATAATAGAAGTATATTAAAATGATATAAAATGAAATATAAGTAACACAGTCATAAACTATAGCAAACTTCACAATCTTTTATTATCTATATTAAGGCATTCTACAGTCACCATTTACAATAACAATTTCATCTTTACATGCTTTTACGATAAAATATTGTAATTCCTATTCGAAACTTTCTTCTTTGTACATTTGCTATCTTTCTAAATTTCACTATCTATTGATGTTGTGCACTTATCTCTTTATTATAATATTGCATTTATTCCTCATATTTAGATTAATGCCAATAGCTTGAAAATTGCATAAAAAATAATATGTAATAGAATCTCTTATGTATATTTCTTGTATTTGCATTATTTATGAACAATTTATTTTAATATGTAATGCTACTTCATGTCAAAACAAGTCATTTGAGTGCACATATGTAGTAAAAATCTGAAATATTGAAGTAAAGTATGGCACATGATTTTATTTTGTAAAAAATAATTTATTGTCATACGGAAGCTACGCGAGGCAAAAGCGAAACTAAAGCTTTGTATTATATTGCTAAAGTTTATAATAAAGTTCAATTTCCCCCATTTAAGCAAGCAAATAGCCTTATTTAAAAATTGAAAACAAAAAATATTTTTATTTACAATTGTTGTGTACAAATGCATATACTGCAAATGATTTTTCTTGATTTGGTAGCTTGACATAATTCCTTTCTGTGCTTTATAGATAGAGATTATTATACGAGATACTCTACACAATGTAGATATCTGCGTCATATGTCTATATCCAACATATCCTAATTTTAAATTGTACAATACACATTTTTGAAACGATATAATCGCAGTTATATTGTTTCAAGAATAGCAATATCGAAATAATGTGATCTCTTAGAGTGTCTGTTTTAGAGCTCTACCATGACTTTTTATAATACAAAAATACAAACAATATTTCGTTAATTAATTCATTTATCAGCTAGTATTAGTGTTAGTCCATTCACCAGTCTCTTTTAGAGCTCTATCTGTTAATCTCTCTATCTCAGTTAAAAGTTGTTCAGTCTCTATATCGACACATACCATATTTTGTTCCACTGGATCCCATTCTAAACTATTTGGACTTGAGACTCTGGACCAAGGAGATGCTGTCAGACTGGAGGCTCGACTATTATTAGCTGATGTCTGTGTAAGAGAATACTCTGTGTCTCCTTGTCCATCATCCGTAATTGGTAGTGGCATCCCTGCAAGAGTATAATTTGTTTATGTATTGTAAGATTTATAAAAATGATAATAATGATAGATTACCTTCGTGTTCCCACTCAAGATCCAGTGATGATCCCGGAGTGGATGACATGTAAGCCTGTTGTTTCATTAATGTTCTTGCATCAAGAACTTGAAGGGACACATCCAGACCAGAACTAAAAATAAGTGTATGATCTTTTAGCCTTTCACACGCATCAATTCCAAAAAAATGTTATTGGAATTAATAAAGTAATTTACCTTGTGGAAACATCGTTTCTAGAACTCAATCTGGCATATTTATTACCACCCCGTGACCATCTTCCATCTTCCAATAATTCCAAAGTTACTGGAGCCCCATGTTTTTTCTATAATTCAAACACATGTAAAATTGCATAATTCAAATTAAGATACTTCTTGTAATTCTTGTACAATAAAGGTAACAGCTTTCACATATTTTGTAACATTCTTATCTTTGTATACTAAATGATGCATAAGATATACATTATAAGATATTTTTTTACCTTGAATCTTTTTAAAGAGAGGAACGATAAGAGACTACATCCAGTAAGCATGACAGAAACGTAATATTAATATCACGAATCCAAATTAGAATTAAAAGTTACAAACTGACTTTTATACCTATTTGATCCTTTAGTTTGGTCTTCATGTCCTTCGACATCCATGAACTAAATATAAAACAGCAATGTTATTTCTACTAGCAAAAGTATAAATAGAAACATTTTTTAAACTCTTGGATATATACCTCAACTTGTTCTTCTTCTTGGAATGACATTCTGGTATGCCTTCGATAGAACCTGAACATAGAACAAGGCAAAATATGATAAGTTCTTTTGTCTAATATACTAGGAAGACTCTCAGTTAGAAGTCTTCCTAGTAAAAAAAATTTATCAGAACATAGGATTCAATACAGCTTTCATAACTTGAGTTATTCGTAACATATATTAATGCAACTGAGTCATATGAGTCATAACTAATAAAGTTATGACTCATATGATTAAAATATTGAATCGTGGATGTAGTCCTCTATTTAACTGCGCTTTTAAGAACAATCTTTTCAATATTCAATATGCAACAATTTTCTGTCAAATATCCTGGCAGCTAACTGCCTGGTTTTCATCAGACTTGGCTCATTTCTAACCTGTACGGCACGGAATCTGTGACTTTCGTTAAACAGCGGCCGAGACAGGCTCCCATGACCTGCCAGCCCACGGCGTCGTGCCGTCATCTAATTGATATGAGTTTTCGGATACCAGCGTTTAACTCCACGTGTCACGTGAAAACGGGAACGACGGTGTCCTTCCACCAGGTGCTGTCTGGTCCCGGTATTGACGTTGGTATCTCGAGTATCTCGATCGATCACGACCATTCATCGTTCTCGCACCATTGACATAAAAAGAATACAAGCGTTTGGAATATTTAAATCAGCGAATATTTGGATCAGCTCATGATGGAATCAGCTGTTATCCATATCATGATATAAAATCTTATGTCATGATCCGTCATTCGTGTAGGAATAGGAACAAATGTAGGAGGGAAACATGAAGTACGCTGCGAGTATTGTTAATAATGCATCGAATATTGTTGATGAGAAACGCGCGAAATTTAATATTTCACCCATAACATAAGAAAGATATGTAAGAGCTTATTAATTATTGCCTCTTTTCGTAATATTCATTAGTTCTCTCTTTTGTATCTATTCTCTTTACACCACAGTGAAAATAACTATCGACGTTATTAAAATTTGTTAAAAAACTCAAATATAAAATTGTTTAAAAAAATCTTTTAACTTTATATATAAAAATATCTACTAAGTTTTTATTTAACTCTGTACGTGTGAAAAAATGTTTCACATGATTATATATAAAATTATATATAAA
>NW_017259545.1:2768616-2769720 GCF_001594045.1 Atta colombica | reverse complement strand
TATATATATATATATACACACACACACACACACACACACATAAAAATGTCTACATATTTTTTGTATCTATTTTTTGTTATTTTTAGGTTATATAGGTTATATATTATAGGTGGGTATTTTAATTTCGAAATATTTTAATTTCCTACGATTCTCCAAGA
Organism: Atta colombica; assembly: GCF_001594045.1. Taxonomy (NCBI): domain Eukaryota; kingdom Metazoa; phylum Arthropoda; class Insecta; order Hymenoptera; family Formicidae; genus Atta; species Atta colombica. The sequence goes on along the minus strand of NW_017259545.1, from coordinate 2,769,562 downwards.
GATGTGCTAAAGACGTCCAGAAGACATCCCTAGGATATCCTAGGATATCCTATAAGCATCCTCAAACATCACTTAGAGAACTGTGTGGGTTATAATTCATGCTTAAATAAATCACATTAATCAGTCATGCCAAATACATATTCTGATCATATCTATGTTGCATTTTGTCATTGATTGATTGCTAGTAGTTACCAGATGTAGTAGTTACTAGATGCTATTGCGGTTACTTCCTAACAATAACGATAACAAGTTGCTTTTTAAAACTAGTAATGAATAATAAAGAATAAAATTAATAACGATAACGATAACGTATTACTTTTTATAAAAGCGACAACAGTAACAGTCTTATTTTTAAAATTACGTTTTGATAATTTTTAATTGGTAACATTATTCTCAAAGAATCCTAATTTTCAGTCGAAGCTGATTTTGGTGTTTAATAATAATTCACATATGATTTACAAATATTTCAGTCCCAAATTCGACTTGTTTGGAATTGAAACATAATCACAAACTGAAAATATAATGACAAATTACATTGATCGTCGTTTTATAGTGATACTAAAGCATTTTTATGCAGTGTTTTATAATATGCTAAATTTATAATAAGCATAAAACATTGCAAAGAACTTAGCCAAAGTTTCAACTTGGAACTCGGACTTTCCGGAACAGGTATCTACTAATTCGATCGAAGTAAGATTTTTTGTTAATTAAATTTTTTTATTTGTAGTTTATCCAAAGCATATTATTATGTTCTGGATAAAGTACTTAAACTATTTTAAATAATAAAATAAAATAAAGTTTCTATTATTTTTATTAAAAAATATTACACTATTATAAAGTAAACGTATTATAATTATATATACAAAATACAATATGTTATATAAAATACACTGTATTAAATGCAGAATTAAAAAAAAATTAATAACAAAAGTTCTTAAAGTTCTTG
>NW_017259545.1:2751182-2768503 GCF_001594045.1 Atta colombica | reverse complement strand
TGTTATATTAAAATATATAAAATGTTATATTAAAATATATAAAATAGATACAAAATTATTATACTTTATAGTATGTTGTTTCTATTTCACTGTAATATTTCACTGCACATTTCATTGAGGAACGCTGTCCATAAACTAAAATGCCTGTCTTATTTAATTCTCTCAATATCCCCATAGTACTTCGTAGTACTTCGTTATTCGTTGTCTTTTTCACGTTGCTATAACAATGCATTATCGTGCATCATCCGTAAAACTTTGAGACGCGAAGTTCATTTTTTGCATTATTATATAGTTTTCTTCCTAAAATTCAAATCGAAAAAAGCGACCATACAATGTTGAAAAGACAAAGTGAATTAATAGTAAAAAGCAATAAAATTAAAATAATCACTATATGAATTCAAAAAGAAGATATAATAAAGATCAATGTATCAATAGTAAAATATCCAGTCCTATTTATTTAAGCTTTCATTTCTTTGAATTGTCTTATTTTTGTTCTTAGAATGTCTTTGAATTGTCCTATTTTTGTTCTTAGAATATTTTACAATTAGACAACATTTACTTTTATGTCAGACTTTTTATGATAATTCTTAAGAAGAGAATAACAAATTGAGTCATAAAGATAAAAAAATTCTCAATATCCTTTCGCTATTTTTGTTATGTCACTATCGTGATATTCATTTCCAATATTCAAACCAATATAAGTCTTATTTTAATGTCTTCGATTTGTAACAGAATATGACAAGAACAATTTTGCTAAAAATATCTAAGATTTTAACTACACATGAGCACATGCTGGAAAAAACATTTCGTATTAAATATTTCATATTAAATTAATATAATTTTTTAAATTGTATATTATAATTCCGACAAGATATTTAATAACACAGCAAAACACACAAAAGTTAATATTTAATTCGGAGATTAGTATTCTTATGTATTTTAATGCTCCGAAGCTGAATCCAAATTGCTCTATTATACACACAATTTTTTATCAATGAAAAGTAGCTTGATTTTCCAGTTTTCTAATGCTACTTATAACCTTCTTTTGCAAGCTGAATAAATAAACGCAACAAAGTAAGTTCAACGATAATATCCGAGCTTATAAAGTTAAATATGCATGCTGGTAGCATAATGTACTTTAAACAATATTGCTAATGAATCAACGTCACCTCTTGCACGATTACACATTAATACTTTGTGGCTCTTGATAATATAAATATACATAATTATGTCTTATTTTTCATTGCACTGTTATCCAGCATTTTTCTACTTAATTTATTTTACGTATATTTATTTTACTTTACTAATTGTCGTAACTATTAGTCTACTCGTACTGCTGTTTTTTGGCTTTTTCACATTGCTATAAATATAAACACATATATATCACTTAATGCATCGTTCGTAAAACTACGTGGCGATGCAATAATTTTTTGCATTTCAAAGTTCATTCAACGAAAATTATTACTTCAGACAATGCAAATTATTGAAAAAGAATAAGTCTTCAAAGGGAAGAAACAGACGAGAAGATAAATTAATAATGAGCACCTATAAGGAAAATTGGAGGACGTTGCACTTGTTTAAATATTCATAAACTATTTAGCGATACCGTGGGAGGGCCATACGAATTCGTTTCTTCGAACGAGAAATTGCACTCCCGTAAAAAAATACAGACATTAATATCTGAAATATTTAAGAGTGCCCGTACTTTGCACCTTAACACGTGCATTTCAGAACTTTTTCCGTGAGCATGCGTAATTGCCATGCTCCCTGTGAAGCAAGAGAGTATGCTGAATTAATAAAAAAAAATGTCAGTCTCCGTTTAGTCTTGGACATGGACAGCTCTAAATTGAGATATACTGCAGGTGTCTATTTTATTTTCATATCATTATCGCTAAGTTTCCTATATCAATAAATATATAAATTGTTTTTAGTGATGTACATTGATATAAATTTATATATTTTTATTAAAGCATATGAGAATTCGTGAAACTTTACAATGAACTGTTGTTGATAGTTTAAGATACTGTTTTCTTATCAATATAATAGAGTAAACAGTAGGTTTTGTTTAAAGATTGAACAATGCGAAAACAATTTTCATACAAAACATACTTCGCTGTCCATCTGGAAAAATTTACCGCAAAACTTTACGAATTTTATTTCATTGTTGTTTAGCTAATTAATTATTCCGAAAATTTAAACCCATTACAAGTATAATTTGGTTTTCAATTAACTTGAGCTACACGATGTTACTAACAAAGAACCTGTCACAACTGTCCGGAACAGACTCGATTCTCAAAATATATTATTAAACGCAAAAATTTGAAACATTCGTATTCTTTTATATTATTTTATGTCATTATTTTTTATATTTTGAACAGTGATGCTTGTGATCCCTTGTAAGATTTATTTCCACGAAATGTTACTAAGATTATAATCCATATCTCGATTTCATCAATAACAGCATGGTAATTAAATAGACTTAGACTGGGCGATCGGAATAAATCGGATTTCTTTGAAGATTCTCGGTCTCTGGCCAGATGATAAGTTAAGTCGTCGACAAAAATTTTTGGCTGATCTACGCGCTATTATTATTTTTACTACGATGCTTTGTGCAGCGGTTATACCCGGAATACTAGCGTTGTTGAGAGTCTGGGGTGATATGGTAGCAATGGCAGACAATATGCAAATCGGTCTGCCATTCTCAGTGACCGTCTTGAAATTTATCATAATGTGGTTTCATAAAAAAGGTAAATCTTTCTTTCTACACCGATTACCGTTTTATTCCGTAATATTTTATCTATTTCTCGAAGCGTCAATTCGATAAATTATATACTTTTACATTTTCCAAAGATCTTGAACCGGTCATAAATATGATCGTAAAAGATTGGCTCAGGACAAAAACAGTGCAAGAACGAGACACTATGATAAAACAAGCGAGAATTGCAAGAATAATGGTCATGTTCGGATGTACCATGATGACCTTAGCGTGCATTATTCTCATCATTCCTCCCTGCTTTGGATATACTACAAGATATTTGACGAATCTGACAGACCCGGGAAGACCCATGCTAGTGCAAACATATTATTTACGAGACATAACGGAGACCCCATTATACGAAATTGTGATCTCCGCCCAAGCTATATCGATCTTAATGGCCGCGATTTCTTATACGGGCATCGATACTTTTTTGTGTTTGCTTGTGTTTCACATATGTGCCCAAATGGAAATTCTCAAAGAACGATTTCTCAGTTTGAACAACTTCAAAGACTTCGATATCGGATTATCCTTCAATATCAAGGATCATCTTCGTCTCATTAGGTTGTATTAAGCTCGATTTATAATACTTTTACGTGTATAATACTTTTTACATTGCTGTGTCACTTTTATTCAAATAATATAAAAAGGACTAAGGAAGTATGACAATTTGGTTGAAGTTTAAACATTGTTGAAACATATTGCGCGTGTAAAGAAAGTTCGAACACATTTATGTAAAAAAGTGAATCTACTTCCCGCCGACTCATAGCCAAAAATATAAAATAATGTTTTCCATTTTGTGCAAACGAAATAAACATTATGCGGATTTTATCTATTTCTGAAAGAAGACCTTCTGAAAATGACTCTTAAAAAAGGTTGCGCATTGCTGATTTACATTTCGATTATTATTATACATATATTACTTGTAATACGATAATAATTACTGTATAAATTTGTGATAAATCCACACAATACTTTTACATGGCATTAATTTCTTATATGTATATCAAACGAATACATCATTTGCAACCCAGAGAAAAACAAAAATAGGATTGATGTCGATTATGTCTAATTGACATCGAATTGATTTTTATTTCTCTCTGGAAAAGTAAAGATATATATTCTCCGAGACTTTTCATTTGATCGGAATCCGATGTTACAATATACGATATCTTAAATCGTAGGTCTGTTGATATTATCGACAACACATTCAATTTGATGCTTCTGACACTATTAGTGTTTTTCGCTATGTTATTTTGCCTACAAGGATTTCTGATAGTTAATGTAAGTTGGCGAATGAGTTAGTTAGTTAATATAATAACTTCAAAAACCCTTTTTGAAGTTATTATATTTCTCGAAAATTATTTTAAAAAATCGTACACAGAACAATTAAGAGTCAAATTCAACTGATTTAATTTAATTTGCATTTTACTAACTACGCTTGATTTTTATTTTTCCTATAGGATTTTCTTAGTAATTTTTAAATATATCGAGAGTTTTTTATTTGACATATTTTTTTTATATGATGGAAGCGCAGGAATAGTGAAAAGATCTTTAATCGCGATATACTCTTCTCACCAATTCCCCATGCAAATTATACATAATCATCCCAAAGGAGAAGAAAGATATTAAAACATGAGTTTCTCAAATAAAAACATCGATAGAAAATATATTAACGTGTCTAGATTATTGACGGAGGTGGTGAAGGTGTTTCCATTATGCGAATATGTTGGCTCGTTTCGATTCTTATCAATACATTCGCTCACATGTGTCTGTACTGCGTAGTGGGAGAGATTCTTATAGCCAAAGTAAGTGCTTATTGTAAAAATAGTCAGTACAATAAAGTTGCAGCGCTTTTTTTATTAAATTAAAACAATTTCTAGATTTATCGTCTTAGCACAGAAGATAAAAAAATCTTTTCTTATTCTCGATTTATGAAATGAATTCCTGTTTCATTCCATTTTCATTTTAAAAGTATTCCTGAGGGTTTCAAAAAATTTGATTTTTAAATTGCCAATTGTGAACTCTTTTTTTAGATTTAAAAGAAATTTAATCTTTTTTTTGTCTATATGAATTCGTAATAAAAATTGAAATAACTTTTAATATTCTAATAGAGAGAGTTATAAGAATAAAAGACTTTTATAGAATTATATTCTTTATTGATTGGGAAGGTATGTTTTTGTTCATTTCAAACAGATTACATTAATAAAGAACTTAAAAAGGTAAATATTTGTTGAATTTAAATGAATTAGTCGTGCTATCGTAAAAATCACTTTTGAATTCGTCATTTATATAAATAAATAATGGGAATATAGAGTTTATGATATAACAATATTTACAGGGTGAAGGAATATTTTATGCAGTGTATAACTATACGTGGTACTTGAGGACACCAAAAGAAGCCAAAAACCTGATGCTTATAATGATTTGTGCCGAAAAACCTCTGTACATTACTGCGGGCAAGATATTTCCCATGACATTGTCCATGTTTTGCAGTGTAAGGTGTTTGTAAATTCATCTTATACGTGCCCGTATAAATGTTAACTTAATTGATAATTAATTATCAATTAATCGAATCTAATCTCGGCAGGATTTTATTAATATAAAATTAAATTATCTCTGGTTATATTTTTTCTTGTTTGATACGTGAGAAAAGAAATTAAAGCTTAGAAATAAATTATAATAACAAATTATAGTCAGAAGTTTTACTGCAAACATTAATGATTAAATTAATTATCAATTAAGAAGTTAATAGAAATTTAATCTAAATCCACCTTCATAAAACCAGTTATATATTCATGTCGGTTTATTGTATAATTATTTAATCGCGCATTCGTACTATCATCTTATCTCTAAATAAATGCGGTGTTTTATCAAAATTTAATAATTAAATCAAATTTATTTAGAGTCGCATACATTAAAAACTTAATATCTAATTTGTTCCATTTTTCAGTAATTTAGGTCATGTCTAACATGATACATTTATCTTCTTTTTCAGTTAATAAAAACATCGGCTGGTTACATATCCGTATTACTTGCTAATCGATAATTCTTTGATAAATTGATCAGAAACTTAATGAGGACATCACGGGCGATTAAAAGAAGCAAACTATTTAAATGAACAATCTGCTGCAATTATTTTCTCATCTTATTTATTTATTGTATATTTTTGAATGGATTGTTATTATAAAAGAAAAACATATTTACATATATAATCGTTAATAAAAATATAAAAAATTACAGGATTATAATTATCGATAAATATATCAAGTATATAAGCTTAAATCTGCTGTTTTTTAGTCAGAAAAACACATTTTTTTTCCTAGGAAGCAAAAACAAATTTATTCAAAGTACTTGCCCTCGCTAACTATACATCTTTCGGGCAATTTGTGTATACCACACCAAAAAAATTCCTCATCTTTCGAGGCAAACCACTCATCAGCCATTTTCGGACGTCTTCGTAAGAATCGAAGTGCCGCTCAGCGAGCACGTGGCCCATCGACGAAAACAGGTCATAGTCAGAAGGTGCCAAGTCTGGTGAGTAAGCGGGATGGGGTAGCACTTCCCAGTTGAGTGTCTCCAAGTAGTTTTGGACCATTGTTGATGTGTGCGATGGTGTGTTGTCGTGGAGAAAAATCAGCTTGTCATGTCTTTTCCGATAATGCGGTCTTTTTTTACGCAGAGCATGGTGCAATTTGATCAATTGTTGGTGGTAGCGGTGCGCATTAACAGTTTCACCAGGTTTTAATAGCTCGTAATAGATGACACCCTCCTGATCCCACCAAACGCACAGCATCGTCTTCCATCCGAAGCGATTTGGTCTTGAGGAAGATGTTGATGGTTGGACGGGATCAACCCAAGATTTCTTTTAGGATTCTGAAAATAGATTCACTTTTCATCGCCTGTCATAATCCGATGCAGGAACGACTTTCTTTTTTGTCTCGCAAGCAGAATTTGGCATGTGTTTTGGCGTCGCTCTATCTGCCTATCGTTCAGTGCGGCACCCATTTTCCGTTCCTTTGAACCTTCCCCATGGCATGTAGCCGCATGGAAATGGCTTGAGAAACACCCAATTGCTCGCCAAGCATTTTTTGCGATTGGGTATCGTCCTCGTCCAAAAGAGCCTGCAATTGACAGTCCTCAACCTTCCTGGACCGATTTTCACGCTTCTTGTCATTCAGGTCAAAATTGTCGTCATTGAATCGGCGAAACCAATCTCTGCACGTTGTTTCTGATAAAGCATTGTCGCCTCCACAAACATTCGATGCGATTCGGCAGCCGATTTCTTCAAATTGAAACAGAAAAGCAAAGCTTCTCGCATATGCTTTTTTTTTAGCAAAAAACTAGACATGATTACGAAAGAAAAAATGTAATTGCTGATGATGTGCACTGATTAATGTTGATAAATGTCAAACACATAAAAAAAAGTGTGTTGTGTGCCCAGGGTAGCTTTGTACGCTCACTAATGCCACCTATGAGCAAACAACAGATTTAAGCTTATGCACCCTAATGATGTTATAATTACAAATTTTAAAAAATTAATAAAAAAAGATTATAAACAAAAGGAGACGATAGACAATTAGAGCTAAAATTCTTTTGTCCTCATTAGTCAAATTTCAATCTTCAATTTCAATCTACAAAGTGTAATCTGATTCCGATCTTATTACCAATCATTACCAATGCTGGAAATATATAGTCCACGTAACGTATACTGTACATTATCAGTACTGATGATGAATGAATCCTAAGCTCATGGCACACACAAGAACATAAGACAGTAAAACATAAACGAATTGATTAATCACCAAAGACCAAAAGTAAAGATCAAAAGGTAAATAACAAATCCATTCTTGCGTTTTACTGCCTTAAATTTTTCTATACGCCATGGCCACTTTAGCAGTTGGAAAGCACTAGAAACCACTCAAAAAAAGTGCAATTAATATTTTAGCGCGTAGACAGCGTGGACAGGCGATATTATATGATTTATGAATGTTCTGTCGGTTCTGCTTGTTCAGTACGCTTGCGTAAGATGAACCTCAGCGCTCTCTTCAGTAATTTGTCATTTTCAGTTGAACTTCCAGTTTTATCTTTTCTCTCCTTCTCTCTACATCGGTTATGTTCGAATTTCCATCCGACTGCTCCTTCTATATCATTTTATTCTTGTTCAACATTCAGTGAACAACAAAGTTACACGAATAAACATTGAAATCCTAATCCTTGGTCTTGGAGAGAAAAGGAGGCAATATGAATGGTGCACGAAGTTCAGCCGAAAAGAACAGACTTCTGCACTATCAGCAGCAAAGGACGACGAAGAAAACGCCGACGATTTCGAACGTTCTAGTATTTCTGATGCTATGTAATAGTCATTGGCCGGCTTCCTTCAGAAATTTCCCCAAATCTCTATTGACATATTATTTTATCTTGTTTAACATTCAGTGAACGACAAAGTAATATTTCCTGAATGAATTCCCGCGTTTTTGTCGGGTATTCTTCGTCTTGAATCGGATTTCTGAGTCATTAAATCGTGCAACAAGTTGTGGTATTCTATAGTATATCTATATTATATATTCGAAAAGAAAGAAGAAATATTCTTGCAGAAATAAGTACTGTAAGAGAAGATCCTTAGCTTAAATCAGAGGAAGGAAGGAAGACGAATTGATTGATTGAATTGATTGACAAGGAATTTTTCGACGGAAACTTGAAAAATGGCGAAAAGCATGAATTCCTTGATGGATGGTTTTAAGATTGGGTATATAAGAACTATGTATTAATAAACTTACATGCATGTGTTAAGCTAAATTTTTCATATTTGTTGTATTATTCCAGGGATTTGATGAATAAAGATGGAATGATGTTTGAAATTGGAAGTGATGATGTTAATAACAATGAGGAGGATGAAGAATTTTCATATTCTTCACATGTACAATTTAGTAATGAAGAGATGTTAAATATGTTAAACATGAATGATTTTGAAGATGAAGAGGAGGATGAGAAAGAAACTGTATCACTCTGTGGTATAAGCTTTTCAAAGCTGAAAACAAAGATGACGAGCTTAATTCCAAATGGAAAAGTTAATCAGATTTTATACTATTTTGTATTTTTCTACACAGATAATATTATCTTTTATATCTGATTTTATCGATAAGTTTGTCAATACAGTTAAATGAAATCATGAATGTAATTTTACAAACAACTTAATATAAAATTGTTATTAGGTCATGAAATATGTTAAACAGAAAGGTACTGGAGAACTTATACCAAATAATGCTCAAGCGATTATCCATTATATTGGATATTTTGAATACAGAGATGAGCCTTTTGATTCTACTTACTCTGTTGGGAAACCAAGATCATTGCGTTTAGGCCAGAGTTTTATTATACCTGGTTTAGAAATTGGTGTACGTTCTATGCAAAAGCATGAAATAGCAGTATTTTTGATACATCCTGATTATGCTTACAAGGCTGTTGGTTGTCCACCACGTATTCCACCTAATGAAGAAGTGGTCTTTGTTGTTCATTTAGTTGATTATATTGATGATGGCTGTGCGCAAACATATCAAAATCTTACCGACGAGGAGAAACAATTATTTAAATATGTGGTACAGCCTGTGAAACATATGTTTGTGACTGCCAAAGGTTATTGTACAAAATTTAACTACAAACAGGCGATACGAGAGTAAGTAACTGATATTATAAAATTTTTATAAATATGCAGTCATATTTCTTAAATATGTATTTTTTGTAGATATAGAAAAATTACTGATTGTTTGGAATCAGTCAAGTTAAATGATGATTTAGAAGAAAAAGAAATGAATGAATTACTCTCACGAGCTTATACCAACCTTGGAGTTTGTCATAACAAGGAAAACATGCCTACTAAAGCTTGCTTAGCTTTAAGGAAAGTTGCAAAACCAACAGCTAAAAGCTATTATCAGTATGTATTTTTTATCAGTATGTATTTTTTTATTGATTTAACTGCTTAAGTATAAATATATTAAATCAGTATTATAATAAATTTTTTTTCTTGTATTCCAGGTATGGAAAAGCTTTGCTGAGTATTGGAGAATATAATGAAGCAATGAACGAGTTCCAGAAAGCTTGGGTGTTAGAACCGCACAATGATTCTATTAAAAAAGCAATTCGGACAGTAAGTTGCAAATTTTTTACAAAATAATTTTGTTGTAACAGTATAATCTTTTTATCTCATTTTTTTTTTTAGACAAATTTGAAACAGCGTGAGTATCTGGAAATAGAGAAACGCTTGTGGAAAAATTGCTTCAGATCCAAGGAAGAACAAATAAAAGTTAATGAATTTCGAAAAGCCGCTCGCGATTTGTGTGAAAAATTTATCAATAATAATGATGTAGTGAGACAAAATCTCTCGGAGGGTTTTACAAAAGAAGAATATGAAATTATACGTGAGGAAGCAGCTATATTAGGATTAAATGTTGTTACGTCTATTAGATATGGCAAAGAAACTGTATTTCTTCAAAAAAGCAGATCATAAAATTACATTACTGTTATTTAAAATTGTAATAGCCAGAATTCTTTAATATACATTCTAGTATTGCAATTCTTATAATCGTTGATGTATAATCATTGATGTATAATAATTAATATATTACAATAATGCAAAGTTAATTCAACTTTAAAAAGTTCTGTGATGCATGCCACTATAGTATTTCGATATATACACTGCTAAAAATCTATAGTATATAACGTGAATTATTATAGAATTTCAATACTGACAATGTATATTGGAACACCCAATATCATAAATCGACCAAAGAATTATAATATATGCCAACTAAATTAGCAATAAGATCTAATAATATCAAAATCAATATTTTTTTATTCTTAGTTTTTGTCCTAAAGGTAATAGATTAATGGATATTTACAAAACTCATGTTATCTATGTTTAAGCATTGCCAAATATAGGAAAGGTATATACAATGAAATTTCAATATAGTGCTCAGTTTAAATTAGGATAAACAAATACCGGATGTTCGTGGAACTTAGGTATATTATTGTTTGATGTTAGTAATAAGATCTAATGGATTGAATAATCCAAGAATATTTTTACTTATGTAATATGAAGATATAAAAGAAAAAAAATACTGTGTCTAATAAAAGTATTGAAAAATACCACAATGTCTCTTATTTCAACATTCTTCATATTTCTGTTTCTAAGTAAGATGGTTCTTATATAAATAATTTCGACTTTGTCAAAAATAATTTAGTTATACTAATAGAGGTAAATGTATCATTTATTCTTATTACTTTTCATTCATTTTTAGATGTATCTTTTAATATAGCAGAGTTATTGCGTAATCGACCGTCGATTCAAAATTTTCAAGAACACCATCCCGAAGAAGGTCTCTTGGAAGATCTCTTTTTAAATCCGACATCGATTATTGCAAATGATCGTGCGACGATCGGCAATATAATTGATATAGATTTTAAAGCAGAAGATATAAATTATGAACTTTATACCAAGAACAATAAGGAACAACCTGTTTCTCTACGAGTAGGTGATGCTATTCAATTGAAGGATTCACCATTTAATCCTGAGTGGCCTACCAAGATTATTATTCATGGGTGGACAGAGAGCGGAAATGCTTTTTGGCTACACGACATTCGGCGAAATTATCTTAACGTTGGGAATTACAATGTAATTTGTGTAGATTGGTTCGCCGGTTCAACAAAAGAATATCTAACATCCGTCAAACTTACTCATCAGGTGAGTAAAATGCATATTCTGAAGATAGTTGAATCAGTAAACTGATTCAAACTCTAATTTTCTTGTGAAAAAAACACGTGCATGATTGCAAAATTTATACCAATTTAGAATATAATTTAAAAAATGCTTATTTTAAAACATAACGCAAATTATGCTGGAAAAGAAAAAATTTTTTGTTACACGATATATAAATTGTATGCAAACCAGTGAAAATGAAAATAAAATTGGTTTCGCGAAATTACGAGAATTTTTGATTTGATTTTTTAAAGTGCTCTTTAATTTTTTACAATACTTTTTTTGCAAGAATATAATGCACAATCGAAATTCATGTTTTCAGGTGGGAGAATACGTGGCTGCATTTATCGAATTTCTCGGATCAGAAATTCAAGTATCCTTCGATGATATTCACGTTGTAGGACATAGTTTGGGTGCTCATGTAGCCGGACACATCGGTAATTATATGTCGAAGAAGCTTGGTCGAATTACTGGACTTGATCCGGCTGGGCCGGCATTCGAAACGCCTTATCTTAAAGATAAAGAGGAGCGATTGGATGCCGCAGACGCCAATTTCGTGGATGTTATTCACACTTGCGCTGGTAGTTTAGGCTTCCTCAGACCTATTGGCCACGCGGATTTTTATCCGAACGGAGGAACATTTAAGCAACCTGGATGCCCTGTATTTTCATCCCGTACGATGCCAGCATTAAATTTTACAATATTACGCGCATGAGAATATATTGATCTAGCTTGTATTTTTTTAGAGACCTGCAGCCATGGTAGATCGCATCAGTTTTTCACCGAGTCGATCGTGCATCCTGATGGCTTTGTCGCCATGAAATGCTCCAATTGGATGGATTTTCAACTTGGTAAATGCGGCGATAATAATTTCAGCACCGCCGTTATGGGCGAATTTATCAACCCTAACATCCAAGGTATATTTTATCTACAAACCAATGCACAACCACCGTTTGGAAAGGGCAAAATAAAATAAGTAGTAATAGAGCCATTTCTCGATATCTATACTTATGATACCTATATATATATATATATATTTCGTTACAATGATATCGCAAGAAAACGTACAAATGTAGAAAGTACTTATATATATCTTTCTATCTGATATACTTTACGATATAAAATAGGCCATACAAAATAAAAAAATTACGCGTATGGAAATTGCATATATAATAATAGAATATATGTTGCGCGTATCAATTTTATTGTTCAAGCCATTTTAGCAAGCGTCACCTCCCCACTGGACGGTTTCTCGATTTCGTCTCCGAATCGCATACGATATTTTCGACGAACTATATCCCAATCAACGATATTTTGTATCTTCGGAATATTATTTAAAGAAGTTTGACTGGTAGTCGAGTTTGATTGAAGTAAGGAGAAATTAATTCGTTCCTTTGCTGCTCGCGGTAGTGGAAGCATTCTACTATTCTAAAACAAAAAAGAAAAAGAAGATTACGAGATACGAGAAATTCAATTAATAAAAAAAAAGATAAAATATTCTGAAATTGCTTAATAAAACGCCGGCAATCTTCGATCTTTCTTTTTTATTTATGACATATTTTGCAAAATTTTCAAAAAATAATTTTGTACTCATATATAGTTGAATGTATTTTTAAATAAATCTTAATTGATTATAAAAACATTTATAAAGCTTATTCTGCAAAATTCTAAAAAATAATGGATGTTAGAAGTACGTTGAAAGAAAAAAAAAATTTTTTTTCGAAAAATCTGAATACATTATTAAAAATCAATTACTTTCATCAACAAGTTTTTTAAAAATATTTTTATATATTATTATTTCTATTATCTTATTATCTCTATAATATAGAAAAATAAAAATCGATTTTTTTTTTAATTTTATCTTCCTTAACATATGTATAAGAAAACTTATTTAAAAAAAATGTATCTCCTATTTTAATCTATACTATAACATTTTCAAAGCTTATCAAAATCGGAGAAAGAGACTTATAATATTTTTATATTTCGATAAATAGACATAATATTTACGTACAGTAGAAAATTTTGGAAAAATCCTTTGCGCATCGGGTTCCATGTACCCACGCGATCTGCTGATTTTCTGCCTTGCAATACGTTCTTTCACACAAGCGTTCTTAATATATTCTGCCCATGTAGTAACGAGATTTAACGGGAATGGGGCTGTTCTTGTTCTAAAACAAGAATAAGAATAATATTACAGTAAAGGTTTGCAAATTTTAATGAAAGCGCATAAGAAATTGCACAAGTTTTACACGAAAGTTTGATGAAAAAATTATATCGTTCCTTTACTTTAAAAGTGACATAACTAAAAAAATTACGTTTTTTTTAGAAAAGAATTATTTTTTAACTTTAAATAGAAAATTATTGACTAAGTAAATAATATCGGCAAAAAGATTATATTCTTAGAAAATGATCGATCAAATGTCATTTTTGTTATTTTCGTTTCACAATTCTTAAAAAAAATCATCCTTTTTGAATTGTAACGATTTTGTTATTCTACAAAATTACAACAAATTCATAATAATTCATCAAAAGTGACATCAGAAGAACTCGAAATATCATCAACAGTTTATCTTGATTTATCTCTTCTTCTTATCAATAGTTTACCTTAATTTATAAAAGCGTAGCTGCAAAATTCATTTATTGTGTTGAAGATATAAAAATCAGAAATTTAATACTTTTGTGTTCGTAAAGAGATTTTACTCTTTTTTACAATCGTGTTACTTACTTTTGCATCTTACGAATTAGTTTGCTGAGACCGTATTTCCATTCGATATCACTCTGTGATTGAATGTTGTGATATGTGTCAGTCATCATAGCAATTAATAGATTAATCAATACTATGACACTGACGAGCATGTATAATGAGAATGATACCTTGAAACAAAAAACATTTATTAAATTCTAACATATATAAAAAAATAACTTATATAGATAATCATATTATTTATTGAAAAAAATCACCTTGAAAAAATAAACCGTCCACTTTGGCTGCTGGTTCATGTTTAATGAAAAGTTTTCGGTACCTTTTTGGCCGAAAATGGCGAAGAAAAGATTCTCCGTGATTTCGATCGCATTAACTGACACTGTACAGACAGAGAAAAAGAATAATAAGTTAAAAGAATTTCAAAGGTTGTATTTAGTATTATAATCGCTCAATAAGTGGCTAAATAGTATTTAATGTGATTAGATCTAAAGATAAGAACCAATGACATTGAGTGACTACTTAGACGTTTAAGTGATTATAATACAACACATTGTTACGTGAATCCAAATATTGTTATCCATCTATATTTTATTAAAAATCATAGCAGTTGAATTAGTTGTTGTATTCCTACGCTAAAACAGCGGTGTAGTATAATTGAGGCAGAGTGTAACTAATAGTCTAATATTTTAATCATTGCAGTTAAGTAATTGCAAATTCCGGACTACACCACTGCTGATATAAAATGATTTGGTGTTATTCTATTCATTGTTATTCTGATTACAAGCAGAAAAAATCATTTACAGTTCTTGAAATATTAAGAATTGTAGAAGTTCATGCTGATCCTAATCTTCGTTCAAAAATTGATAATCAGAAGGAAAGTCAACGAGCTTTGTAAAACCTAAAACATGCGATGGAATGAGCAGCGTACTTCAAAAGATTTCGATGAGTGAACACTGAATAATAAATTGTAAAGAGATGAATGTCTATATTTGATGTATCAATGAAAAATTTTTTAAACGCATTTACAAATGCAAGATGAATGCGATGAATGTGGCTTGCAATGTGAGAATTGTACTTTGATTCGCTTTTATGCACTTTGCAAAAAATAGAAAAAATAAAAGGAATTGATGAAAACTTATTCTCTGTAAAATTATGAATTCCTAATCTATCAAGAATGGGTTTTAGAATCATTGAATTTCTTTTTTCTATCAGTATTTATGTATTTTATACGTATCTTATAGTTGTGGTAAAATAATCGGAAATTAAAAAGAAATTAATTCCATAGATTACATTAAATTATTTTTTAATTTTGTTTGATTTAAAAATTGTGTGATATTTGCGCGTTGCGAGTGAAAATCCGTAGAGTACAAACTAACAATAATTGTACATCATATTATAACATTCAACAATATAACATATATTATATATAATAGTTACATTGTTAAGAAGAAATTATAACTTTGATGTAATATTATAAGTTGTATTCAACGGAAACAGAAGTGAATTCAAAATGTGAATTCTAAACCAAATTCCGATTTAAAAAATTAAGCATTCGTTATACAGAGAAAAATCTCTTTTATCGAATTCGTTTTAATTTAACTATTCCTTTTTACAGAGTGAGCATTTATAGTGCGTGCCAGTTGAACTTTACAACGTGCGAATAATCGAAAGGCCTGTAGACGCGTTCAATTTCGATTGACGTATCAATGAATGTACGTGCTACACATGAAATTTGTGTATAAATATAATATGTATAATGATGATGTGAGCTTCGAATTATAATATGGCGATATTACGTAGATACACATCCTACAAATATGTGTATCGGGCGCGACGATATATTACACGAAAATATCATGAGCAACATGATGCAGGCATAATGATCGGTGCGTGCATCATTGCAACAGAGACATTACGCAATTGCGCTCTATTGATATAATGTAGGTATATGTAAGTATATCATACATATAATCAAAAACATTCTAGATGGAAAGAGAATTAAGTAATGTTGATGAACTAACCGTCAAACGTGACGTGGAACGATTCCTATGCATACGGGTATTCCCCATGGTAGACTCTAAAACGTGTTATATAGTAATCGATTAGACTATGGATCACAAGGAGCACAGGTTTGCTAACTAACAATAACTGTATAGACGATACAAAGTCGAGCTTAGACGTTTATTTCGAAAATACTGACAAGGTCCTCCGTATACGCCTCGCGGCGAT
Organism: Atta colombica; assembly: GCF_001594045.1. Taxonomy (NCBI): domain Eukaryota; kingdom Metazoa; phylum Arthropoda; class Insecta; order Hymenoptera; family Formicidae; genus Atta; species Atta colombica. The sequence continues at coordinate 2,752,060 of NW_017259545.1, read as the reverse complement.
GTATGTACAAATAAATGCAACCGAGCGCATTAATGCGGTGAATCTGCAAAAATAGGAAGAGCTTTGATCTCTTTTTCTTTCTCTCTTTCTTTCTCTTCCGTGAGAGTTATGTGTATTGCCTTCAATATTTCCTCCTTTTATTTCAAGCTCCAAGTCCAAGCCTCGATTTTTCGACACCTGACGAGCCTTCCAAAATCGCCAATGGATTATCTACTGACTCCTTGTTTTCTTCGATCAGTTTCTCCTCGATCTTCTCGCCGTAAAGATCTCTATATTTGCGCCTGACAACTTCCCAGTCGACCACGTTGTCAATCTTGACAGTATTACGGAAGGACAATTGACTGCCGAGAGGACTCAAGTGAGCCACTGATAAAGCGACGCTATCCTTGTGTCCCACCTGTGAGGTCTTCTTTATCTTAGACAGCCATTTGGCTCCCATCCTAGAGCGAGGGGACATGCGGGTGGCACCCATTAGGTGCATCAGAGAGGGTCGTTCTTTCTTTTTGGTCAGGCGTTTCTTACAAAGTTTGACGAAATACGTGATCCACGTGGATAGGAGGTTCAGCGGAGATGGTGCCGTAGTGGTCCTGTTGTATATTGAAAATTCGATCTATTAATGCGATAAATGGTACAGTAAAGGGTGCTTTCATGCGACATGCAACCTATCGTTTCTTTTTTTTTTTACTACACGAAGATATAACATTTTGCTGAAGTATCTAAAAATTTAACTAGATATAGATTTGAAAACAAGATTTGTTGGATCAAAATAATATAATATATAGGAATCTCAGGCATAATGAATAACGAGCAATGCTGTAAAAAGTTTTGACATTCTAGCAACCAGTAGTTTAAACGTCCTACACATTTATTTTATATTT
>NW_017259545.1:2747142-2751082 GCF_001594045.1 Atta colombica | reverse complement strand
ATATATAAAATTTAATATTTATACATATAATTATTTGGAACATCCAACAAAATTATTTTTAAATCTGTATCTAGTTAAATTTTTAGAGATACTTCAGCGAAGCCATTCTTTCTGTATAACTTTTATTTCTTATTACCTGTGCATATTTCGAACGAGTTTGCTCAATCCATATTTCCACTCGATGTCCGACTGTGCTTGTATCCGCTGGTAGGTATCGCTCATCATAGCGATCAGGAGATTAATAAGCACTACCACCGACACCAACATATAAATGCCGAAGGTGATCTTGAAGAGGGCGGTAGTCCATTTGGCTTGCGTCAATTCTGTCTTTAATTCTTCGTGTGTCGTCTGACCGAAGATGGCGAAGAACAACAACTCACCCGCGTATATGGGATTCATCTTGACTGTAAATACGCGTTAAACAATATGTTTCGTAAGGTGCTTTGTACATATGCGCGTGAACGAATGCAAAAATTCTCTGCCACTCTGCGCAGAACATGCTAAACGTTGCCACTACCAAATGTCGCAAAGAGAATCGATTCAAGCCATACAGGATATACATATGCTGCGACTCGTACGAATTCTTCATTTTTGCCTGTCGTTAGAAAAAGTCCAAAGCGCCTAAGAAAAATGCGCTTTTGTCTAACGGATTTCTAATTTTAAGCGCATGAAACATAAAAGGAACTAGAGGAGACTTGCGATGTATATTACGTGCAATACTTGTAGAAAAATACTATTGGATTATGAAAAAACTATTGAAACGCGTGTATGTATAATATTCTATTCAAATAGTTTTTCAATTATTTCCAATCATTCTTTCGTGAGTCCAATATTATTTTTCCATAAGGGAATTATCCCGAATATTGCTAATATTTAAGAATATTCCAGACAGCATTGTCTAGAAAACTTCTTTATGTTTTTTTAAATATCTTTTAGACATCTTTATGATGTCTTTATGAAGTCTTTTAGATATGCATGCAGTCTGGGATTTAATAAAGAGATAGATGTGTCTTTAGATAGATGTGTCTTTAGACATTTGCAATATCAGGAATATTTTCATTATGAACCATCCATGTAAATGTTAGTTAAAGTTAATAACTGAGACTTAATCTTAAGATATCTTTTTATGTTGTCTTTCTATGAAAACATTTATAAATTCAATCAAACCATCTCATTTAACTTTAATTAATGTTTACAGTAACGGCTCTCTAATGGAAAATATCGTCGCAATGAATCAATCGAGAGGTACAATCTGCATCCTACGGATGATAACGCGCTATGGTGTCACGGATGAATGATCCAACATTCAATGAAACATCGAGAGCGAGCATGTGACGGGGATTCGTGACAATTCGGCATTCGCAGGCATCATCCGGTCGTGCCATGTGACGGAGAAGGTATAATGTGTTCGGCGGAATTGGCCCATTCTCATATATCTCACAAACAACATCAATTATATGCGTTCCTACGAGATTCACATATCATACGTTGAGAGACGCGTACTTACTTAAATGATTAAATGCTCGGCTGATCGCCGGTGCGCCGAGAATCGCGCGGGGATCCTCTATGATGATCTCGCTCGATCGTCTGTGTCTGCGGTTTACGATTTAAATATTATTCGTGAAGGATGAATATCTTTAGCGCACTTAATCTGTCGTTAAATCTGCTATCTAGTAGGTAATACTGAGCACGGTAGTAGGATGGCCGATAGTATCTTAGTCGCTCGTTTGCTCGTTTTTCGCGCGAAAACTCGTACTCGATAATTTGATCGAAAAATAGCAAAGAGCGACGATAAATCTTTTATGTGGGCGGATTCGAGACTGTCGCTGGTATCGTCGAAGCGTTGGATGCTGTCGGCCCGTTCTCATCTTCGTTCTCATCCTCGTTGCTCTTTTCTTCCTTGTCCTCCTCCTTCTCGGGCTCGTTTCCAGTTAGGATGAGATACTTTTTCCTAATTAAGTCCCAATCCACTACGTTCTCTATTCTGGTCGCGCTATTGAAGGACAGCTGGCTGCCCAGCGGGCTGAGATGCACCACGGAAAGAGTCACGCTATCCTTTGGACGGACCTGACCTTTTTTAACCTTGGCCAACCATTTTGCGCCCATCTTGGACCTGGGCGATAAACGGCTAGCACGCCCGAATCCCATCATGTGCACCAACGAGGGTCGCTTGCGCTTAGCGGTGCGCTGCTTACACAACTTGATGAAGTACACGGTCCAGGTGGTGAGCAAATTTAACGGGGACGGAGCTGTAGTAGTTCTGTAACACGCAATCGCGTTTCCAACACGGAATGCTCCGTTAACCCCCGAATAGCTTAACAGCGAGTTATTTAAGAGACCGATTGAGACCGCGACATACGCAGGCTGTATGTAAAAGCATGTAAAAGCGAACGGCACTGCAATGATTCGTCTTGTAAATGCGAGAACGCTTCAAAGTAATTCTATTTATAACATTGACGTTCCGACCAAATGTGGAAAAAGATAATCGAGCATGCTATTTCGATCGGATCGCGTCGGTTATCTAGCGGTTTATCATATAGCGGATTATTATCGCACGTATATTCGGAGTCGTAAAAGGTCGCGGGCTTACCTGTGCATGTTTCGGATCAGTTTACTGAGTCCATATTTCCACTCAATGTCCGACTGCGCCTGTATCCGTTGATAAGTGTCGCTCATCATAGCGATCAGTAGATTAATCAACACCACTACCGAGACCAACATGTACACTCCGAAGGTCAACTTGAAGAGGACCGAGGTCCACTGTGGCTGATTGTTCTCGACCTTCAACTCGCCGTGGGTTGTTTGACCGAAGACGGCGAAGAATAGATACTCGAAGGCGAGTACCGGATTCATCTTTACTGGAATTACGAGGCACATACACACACACACACAAGATGTTTCTTGGTAGCTCTAAAGGCTTTTTCGTTTTTTTTTTTATAGCTCAATTTCATTGCTTCGTGCCATTACAGGCTACTACTGGTGGATACTCGCTATTTAGTATTACAAATGCGCACGTGAGTATTCCATAAGGTACATAACGATCGAGCGAGCGAGCGAGCGAACGAACAAACGGAATGAACATGCTCATGCATATCTTTTATATAGACTCTGGCCATGCTCTGCAGTTGCGGCTGCGGACTAACGCCGAATGCATGCCATGAATATCTTATTGCAGGCTGTTGTTCATCGTCGAATACGTACTGTCACTCGTCTTTTCAGCCTCGTCGCTCTAATTCGTCTTGCATTTACATCTGACTCAGATGTAATTGCGCTTCCCTTTTTTATTTTTTTTTCTTTCTTTTTTTTTCTCTTTGTCGTCCCGCGCTAAAAGATACTCGCGATGAGATTCTATCGTCGGACTGGCGCGTTTCTATCCAGCGATGCATCTCGCTAATCGGGGGATGCATCCCGATGCCGATGCGCCTTTTCTCAGTACTAATGATCAAACAATGGGAATCATTCCTCGTGCGTTCCATGCTGAATGAGAAAGAGAGGAAGGCGTGGGGTGGATGATTTTGAAACGTATCGCGCGATGCAGTGGATAAAAAGGATGCGACATGCAACTCGAAGATGCGCACCCTCCTCCTTGCTTGTCTGGCTTGCACGACTCCAAAGGCAGACGCAACATGTCGCGCAAAATTTATTTGCATGCAAAGACATGGAGGGAAAGAACGGAAAGATCCTTCTTTTCGTGCTTAATCACTGCTGATAAGAGGAAAAAAAAAGAAAAAAGGGGGGAAACGCACGGAGGGAACGATTCTTTCAGGAATATGGGACATTTCGTAAAATCGATCGAGTCACATAAAAAAAATGACCGTGCGATAAATGCACATCATAAATTGCATATAACATCGTCCACTAGCAAATACGATTCTAACAACTTACAATAATTACAAATATATGATGTAGGTACAGAGAAAACACGCACGTACATACACGC
>NW_017259545.1:2735191-2747042 GCF_001594045.1 Atta colombica | reverse complement strand
GTGTGTGTGTGTGTGTGTGTGTGTGTGTGTGTGTGTGTGTGTGTGTGTGTGTGTGTGTGTGTGTGCGCGCGCGCGCGCGCGTTCATGTATGTATAATATATACAGGACACATACGTACAGGCGAGACACGGGGATGCACACGGGCAGAGGCTGTGAAAGAAACACGAGCACATATGCTCTGGCAGTAACTCTAATCGATAGCTAATCAAATTGCATGAACAGGAACGTCGTTCTCGAGCTTTCAGATCAATTTTATAAATATTTGTTCGATACGCTGCGATACGGACGCTTCTCTCCAATCCGCGAACGGATCTGAAGCGAATAGGAGCATAAGAAAGTTTTTTTAAATTTTCCAACTACAGTAACAATCATGGGCGTAGCTAGGATTTCAGTCAGAGGTAGCAAAGATTTATTTTCACATAAAATTTATTAAAACACTTATAAAACCAGTCCTCGAGAATCTTCAGTATACTTTTTTAATACTTTTTTAAATACTTCTAGTTTCTTTTTGTAGAAATGATTTTCATAATTTAATTGTTTCTCTTTCCAAAAATTTAAGAAGAAGGCAAACGCTCCCTGTCTTGCCTTGCGTACGCCCATGGCAGTAATTAATAAGTGGTTACTGCACTGGAGTGCTTTAAACGATTGCAGTAATGTTTGCATACAAGGGAGATATATTATTCTCAACAAATTCTCCATCAGATCGTTTTTGCTTCAATTTTTTTACCGTTGCCTCCGAATCACAGCATACAACGCGACAAGAAGAACATCTGATTTTGCGTGTATTTTTTTTCCCGGTTCTCTCGTTTGTTTTCTTTTCTTTCGCTTCATCATATCAGGCAGCAGTCTCAGCAGACAACACACACTGGCCAAATGCACGATGCAGACGAGACGACACCGAGATGGATCGTGTCCCGCATTCAGTTTCACGTGCGCGATTTTTGTTCCGATTTGCTTTCCGCGCTCGGGTTGCTTCTGATTAATCGTTCTCAACCAGCTGAAAACTTACAATCTCTGCTGTTATCGTCACAGCACTCATTCTTTTTCTTGTAGCGGCCGGTGCGACGAGGAGGCGCCGTTGGTGGCGTCTCCATCATCCATTCCGTAACATTGGCCAACAAATCTATCATTGTAATTCAGTCGATTATGATTCTGTATCGCTCCGCATGTCTCTGAATATGATCGACATGAAGTAGACCTACTTTGGGATTTTGATAAATGACAATTAAGAAATCTAAACGCGCGAACTTGACTGCAATGAGTCAATGACTTTCAAAGTAGGAATAAATTTTTCAAGTGGAGGGATGGGAAACGAAGGAGGGTAAACATTTAATTGTTTCTGCATATAAATTACGCGCCGAATACACAGTCGGTTATAATTTCGATGAGTTTAATTTCTGATTCCGTATAATATTGAAATCTAAATTCATCGAAATTGTACTCACGTAGTTCTGTAACTCCTGACGTAAACTAACGCAGGAGTGGAAATACGCGATACCGTTATCTCGGTACCCACGCGAATTAGCACCTGCGTGGGTGAAAGCACTGTCTACGTCCTGTTAATGGAAACCAGTACCGCGCGTCGAAGCGATTGCCAATCTAAGATCTAGCCCTACGTAGGTATCTACATAATGTATCTACGGTACATGTCGTATCTACAGTACGTGTGCGCGTATATATATATATCCTATAGATGGAACTGTAAAAAATCAATTAACTGCGCCATTAGCTCTAGGATTGGCGTCAAGGCACATAGTAAGAGAAAAAGAGAAAAAGAGACAGAGAGAAAAATACGGGGGTGGCGCACAAAATGTCTCATATTACAGTGGAACTTCCATAATTTCTACTACGCAGGGCTGTGAAAAGTTAGAGGAAATGTTCTCCTTATTCTTACATTAGGAGCGGAGCATTAAAAAGAGCATGTATTACAGATGAAAACGTTTCCACAGATGCCAAAGCAACATAACTTATTTTAACACTGAAAATTTGTATACATGACGTCATATACATATTGATAGAGAAGGGGAAATAAAGAAGTTAATTCCCTAAACTTCAGTATTTGATTTATATATTTATTGTTAATAAAACTGCATCCGGTAAAAAATTTTTCATGCATGAATATGTGTAAATGTGTATAAACATTATAAATGTATATAAATATTCATAAACATATATAATACATGTATAATTACATGTTACATGTATAATTATACATATGAAATATATCCATGCATGCATATATTCCTCTTTCTTTTGTAAAATTACTTTTTAGTGTAACAGAAATAATAATAGTAATAATAATATTAAAAATAATTGAAAGAGTAATTTTCATACTATTTATTTTAGAAAAAATCAAGTTTGAAGAAATGTAAAAAATTACTTATATATAAATATATATAAAAGTATGCATAATTGTGTATGAGCATTTTTTTTTACATTTTTCAAAACATATACATTTATGAATATTTATGCATGTTATATATATTCATACATGAAAAATTTTTTACCGGGTGATATAGAACTAATCATCATCAGTCTGATTTCATCTATTCTTAGATATTAGCCTCTTCCAATCTTTTCCATTATACGTGGTCTTTGGAAGGAAGGCATTTGGCATTAAAACGCCACGCTTGCCATGCATGTTGGCAAATGTACATATATCCATTAATATATGGAAGTACAGTTTTTTATGGAAGTACAGTTTGAATCCGAACAGCACTGATGCTTAAAGACCTCTTTAATTATCAAATGGAGTCATTTTTAGTTTTCTTAAAAGCGAAAAATCGAGTATGTGGACACAGATAAGATTGAACCGGATCTATAGATCGCGAGTCAATCACACCGAGCGGCAAGCCATTCGACGTCTGATAGAACTGATATAGAATTAGTTATCAAAGCATTGAAAATTGAATAATTAAATGATATTACATTTCATGCACCACCTTATAGATAGAAAGAGAAAAAAGAGAGGGAAGAAAAAAGATTGAAGAAGGAGAGGATCAGAAGAAATGAGAATGACATATTTCGAACTTACCGTCGGAAAATGCGTCCTTATGTTTTTTAGTCTCCACCTCTGCTTCTTGTGGCGATTTGTAGTTCTTGAACGCCTGATTAAGCGCGACGAAGTGCATGGAGAAGCCGAAGACGAAGATCGCTAGCACCGCGAGGAACCTCGCAAGATCCTTCATAAGATTACCGATGATGATGGCCCATGGCCCAAACAGATGGTGAAACGACAGGAAGTCCAGGATCTGCACGCAAGCTAAAAGGAAACTGAGGGCAAAAAGCTGGTTTCTCAGATAGAGGAGAGTCGGCCAGTATTGTCTTTCCACAATTACGAATCCCATCAGGTGAAACGCAACGCCGAATATGCCGAAGAGCAATACAGCCAATTTGATCCAGCCAAGGCCGCTCTTGTCACTGGGATTCGTCAGTTCGAATAGCAACAGTCCTGATAGCATCACCAGCAGGCACCATTCATACCAATACGGTATCAGGTTGTATCTGTTCACCACTGGATAGATTGGTGTAATGCCAACCAGCAATAAGAAGATCATCAGGTAGATATGCGACGTGAGATACGACATGAACTTGATGATAGGTACGTTATTGTACTTGTGGCCGAGCGGAAGGGCGAACACCACCCAGACCGGCGGGCACACGATGAAGGCGATGAACAGCAGGATCGTCCTGAACGCGTTCCAATTTAGGCTACCTTGCCAAAGCTCTTGAAGATAACGCTGCACTACGGTGTGCGCAATCACCTCTTTTTGTTCATTCTCAATCAACACGTCCAAGAACTCGACATTCCTGCGATCCATCGACGTCAAGATCCTGCCGGCCGAGTCGGCGCCCGCCGCTAAAGCCAGCAATTCGGTGGCCATTGCTTCGCACTGTTTCCCGGCCGCAATTAAGTCCTTAGCACGCTCTTTTTCTTTTTCAGAAAGCTTCATGTAAATGTTGGATAATTTCGCCGCAGTGTCGACTGGCGCCGGTGACACCAGAACGAATTCTTCTATCGGTTTGTTGTTATGGCTTTTGCTGCAGACCATCATGTTGTAGACAAACTGTAAACGTAATAGTTTGTTTAAAAGTTAATAAGAAATTAACTCGAAAAAATTGTAAGTTCCTGCAATTCTGGATATTGTTGTGACTATTATTTGTCTGCATCAAATCTGAGACAGATAATTTTATGATGCACATAAATTTATGTAGATTATTATTTAAAATTTTATGCTTTTTTAAATAAAGTTATCGTCACGTTTCAAAATTATATTATGATTAAATTTTAAGACTAGTGATATATTTTTAAAACTAATGATATTTTAAATTTTCATGATAAACATAAATATTCTCGTGTTTTGTAAATATAATGACTTTATTAGCTATTAATTCGATATTCTGATTAGTTATTATGAAGCCTACTTCTAAATAATTGCACTAAGGTAAAGTTTTCCGCAATGTAATTGCGGAATTTTGTGCGATAAAGTTTCTTGTCTCGTTTTAAAATTATTTGAACTACACATGCATTATCAATAAATTTTCGTCTACGAAATCGACTTAATTCTCTTTGCGTGCGTATCTAACATTAAAGAGCAAATTCCTTTGGTCCTCGAAATGTATAAAGTTTCTAAATGTTGTATATCTTTTAATCTCACGAACTATATATGAAAATTTTGAAAATTTAGCTTAGTTTTAAATGATTATAAAATTATTTCTTTGCAATGCAAAGAAATTGAATTAACAAACTTTATATAAATTTTTCTTCATAATACATATATATATATATATATAGAAAACAAGAATATTTTTAAATCGCAGAAAACATTTTATTTAAAGATAAACATCCTTTTATATAAAAGAGAAAAACAAACGATTTTATTAAATGATTAGCTTTTATAAGCAATTATTTTTTTGTAATTTTTCTATAACTTATACTTTTTCATACCGTGTGAAATAAAAAAAACATTAACATTTGAGTAGTTCTCAGTCTAAGAAACTTTTTATTACTTCAGAGAGTTTTCGCTGTTCCTCTTATCAGAACGGATATCTTACCCTCCTATCATCCATCAAAGCATACGTATCGTGCTCCTTCTCCATAAGGTATTTCAGTACATCATTGTGACCCTCGGAAGCGGCGAACCAGATCGGTGCGCAGCCGAGATTCGTCTCGGTTTTTGGAGACCCACCACTTTCCACAAGCAGCTTCACAACGTCCAAATGGCCGGCGCGTGCCGCACAATGCAACGGTGTCCAACCGTTCTTATCAGTCGCGTTTATTTCCGCTCCCTGACCCAAAAGAACCTCTACCATCTGATAATGCCCGTGAGTTGCCGCGATGTGCAGTCCGGTTTTGCCGTAACGATCCGAGCTATGCAACAATTCGGCCGATCTGCTCAACAGCAGACCCACGACGGTTATGTGACCACCGAAACAAGCCAGATGCAAAGGGTTCCAGCCGTTTTCTGTTGTCGCTGCGTCTACCTTTGGTCAGAACATCCTCATATTCAGTCAAAATGTTCAATGCGGCGATTTAGATCCGTACATTGACCAATGTAGATTAATCTTGTTTCAATTTACTTTTTATCTTTTTCTAACTTTAAAAATTAGAAAAAGATAAAGAGCAAGTTAAATCGAGATTAAAGTTAATTTTCATTAGTAGAATATTAAGAATATTAGAATTAGAAAAAGAAAAAAAAGTAAATTAAACTAAGATTAAAGTTAATCCTACATTGATGTAAGATCAGCATTAATCTATCTTCTTAATAACTTGTACAAACTAATGTAAAAGTAACTAAATTTTCTCAACTCTTTTCTCAAATTTTTAAAAATAAAGAATCGTATTAATACAAGTGTTATCTAATTTTTGTCAAGATTATCGTCTTAAAAAATACATACATTTTAAAAAATATTTTTTATAAAGAGAATATGTTCTGAATGTGTCATAAGTTAAGATCAGATAAATTCAATTATGATTACTAATATAATTTGTCGTAGAAGTCGTACCTGAACCCCCGCAGAATTGAGAAGAAGTCGTACGACATTCTCGTTTCCAGAATAGGCAGCCAGATGAAGAGGAGTCATGCCGGATTCAGCTCCTAATTCTCCTACTAAAGATCCTCCGGTTGGTGGATCGGATTTCACAGTTCCAGGTATGTGAGTGAGCAGTTCTCTAACAGTATCTAGAATCAAAATCAATTTTCTTTTACAATAAAAAAATATAAAGAGGGATAAAATATAAGAGAGATAAAAAATTATGAAGAGTACAATTAAAGGTTATTTTATAGTAGTTAAAATACATATATAACTACTTTTAAAATGATTTTTTTTTTAAATAATGATGACAAATATACATCTTAATACATTGAAATTTAATGATAGCTTCTCTCGGTTCTAATTATATTTCACCATTGATATTTATCATTAATTAGTTATAATTTATACATAAATAGAATTATGCATGAATTATGTGTAGATATTATACATTAACGATAATATCGAACGATATTCATATTGTTTAATGACAATCATGACAATGTTGAAGTAATTAAAATCATAAAAAGCTAAATTTGAATTAGATATACCCGTCAATTTCATTAAAATCATTTTAAAGATATTTAGAATATCTATATCTATAAAATATCTTTCGCAATTTAATTTAAAAATATTCTTCAAATTCTTGTAAATCTGTTATGATGTAAAAAAAATTCATATAAAGTTTGTTAATTCAACTTCTTTTACATTGCATAGAAATGATTTTATAAAGTCATTTTATAGATTATTATTATAATTACACTAGTTTACAAAAAATGTTTTTTTTTTATTATTTTGAACCAAATGAGATGTTTTTAAAAATAAATTTTTTGTTGTTGAAAACAATGTCACAAGTCAAATTTCAAATCAACGCGTCAAGTTTCCAAAATTGAAGTTTATTCCAAAGAAGTATTAATTATTTCCTGCTGGAGAAATTTGGTTTGTTACATCGTTTTAGCTTACAGATCTTTTAGTTCTTATAGATTCAAAAATTTATAAGAAATATTTTGACTAGTTAGAAGTAATTTTTTTTCCTGTAAAATGTTATTATATAAAATCTTAAATTAGATACATGTAAAGGCTCCAACCAATAAAATTCAAATTATCAAAAAGGCTAATGAGCCAATCTTGTTGTTCGTATTACACAATATTTATATTATAATACATATGAACATTTCGATCTATTTACATCAGGTCATCAGATAAAACTATCATTATTGATTTACATAACTTAAGAGAAATGTGAGATTTCATAAGTTTTATGTGTTGATTAAGTAAATTGGTGGAATAAATACCAAACCGATTCTTAATAAAGGAGAAAAACTTAAAATGTGAATTACAATTATGATAACGTTCCATAATGCCAGCGTAAAACTAAATATATGTTTTTCAAACATATAAATATTGTGTAGCACGAACAATAAGCTTGACTCTTTAGCCTTTTTACGTTTTTGTTAATTTTTGATAATTTGATAATTTTATTTGTTGGAGCTTTTATATTTAATTTAAAATTTAATTTTATGGCATTATTGAGTGTTATCATAATTATAAATTTTTCTCTTTTATTAAAAATCGATTTAGTACTTATTCTATTTAATTATTTTATTCTGCTTAATTAACGCATAAAATTTATGAAAGCTCATATAAACCGGTAGCGATAGTTTTATCACACTGATAATGACCTGATGTAAAAAGTTCGAAACGTTTGTATGTATTTAAATATATAAATTGTGTAACACGAATAATAAGCTTGATTCCTTAATCTTTTGATGAATTTGAATTTGAACGTTATTATACAATTATTTTATAAGATTTTTACTCACCGGCTTGTCCAAAGTAAGCAGCAACGTGAAGTGCGGTAACACCAAGCTTTTTGCTGGATATTCTAAGAGATTGCGACGACCTCATAACTTCAAGTACCTGACCGTGACCGTGCTGAGCCGCCAAATGAACAGCAGTGAAACCCGCGCGATTCTCGTCAGCGCAGGATGCGCCGGCCCTAACCAGAGCCTTCACTACTTCAGCGTGTCCACCTTCCGCTGCTAATTGCAGAGGAGTTGCTTCGGTCAGTTTATTCCTAGCAGTTATCACACCCTGCCTATCGAACTTCATCAGTTCTTCGATCACCCGGACGCTGCCTTGCATGGCAGCGATGTGAGCGCAAGTATTGCCATCCTTGGTGCAGGCCATCACGAGACTAGCGTGCCTCTGCAGAAAGAGTTGCGCCACTTCGGCGTAATTGTTCATAGCCGCAGCATGAATTGGTTTTTGTCCCTGGTCGTCCGTGGCATCTATACTGGCACCAAGTTCTAGAAGTAATTTACAGACTTCTAATTGACCTGCTCCCGCCGCCAGGTGAAGAGGAGTCTGCTTCCTCAATGTGAGCACATCTATTGCAGCGCCGTGATCCTGCACGAGGAAGCGTACCAAATGCGTGTAACCATTCATGGCAGCCAGATGCAGAGCGGTCCTTCCGACGCGCGATTTAGAGTTTATAAAGGCCTTGTTCGCCAGCAACGCATCGCAGACTTGAAGGTAGCCGTGCTCAGCCGCTAGATGAAGAGCGGATCTACCCTCGAGATCGAATACATCCACTCTGCCGTGATTGGCGAGAAGCGTGGTCACCAGTTCCATATGACCTCGATGAGCTGCGATTAATAATGGCGTCCAACCCACGGCGCTTTGCCGATTCAAGGCTTTTTGCACCTCTGTAGCTGACATGCGACTGATCATCTCCGATAGAACCTCGTTATTACCCGCGAGCGCGCAATGATGGAACGCCGATTCCTGGGCCTGTCTAGTTTGCAGAGAGACGTCCGCGCCGCTGTCAAGAAGAGCGCGGACCACGGCGCGATCATCGCCGGGAGTGCTGACTTCCGAGGGTTCGATTTGGGCAGCGTAATGGAGCGCACTGGCACCTTCGTTGGTCAGACTGTTCACATAGGCGGTCGCCACTTCTGGACCCTTCTTTTCCTTTACGAACTCTATCAAGTGTTTGACCACGTCAGCCCTACAACCCCTACAGGCTAAATGCAAGGGTGTCTCTCCATTCTAAGTAAAAATAGAAATCTTAGAGTAAATAGAAATAATTTAACAATTATCATTTTGAGAAAATTATTTGTACATGACATTTATTACGTAGAACATGATGAAAAAATAATATTTAATTTTTGTTTTATTAATTGTTGAATATATTCAACTTGTTTAATTATTACATAGAGATCATATTTTTATGAATTGGATCTTATTTCTTGTTTTATCGATATAATTACTTTTGATTTAAACATCGGATCTCCGCCATCGTCAAGGAGCAAAAGAAGTGTCGCTAAATTCCCATGGCTGGCTGCCACATGCACAGGTGTTTGGCCATCATCAGTTGTCAAATTCGGACCTGCTCCAGATTTCAATAACATCAGAGCGCATCTGTCGCCATCAGGCACTCTGGCAGCTATGTGAAGTGGAGTTTCCCGAAGTTTTCCACCTCTCACGTGTACCTCTGCGCCATATCCTAGAAGAGTTTCCACGACAGCCGGTTTGGCACTTTCTACGGCTATATGGAGTGCCGTATAGTTATCGTTAGTTATCGCGTCTACCTGCATAGAAAAAAATAAGAGATTCCATACAATTTGACATTTAAAGATGTACAGATATTTTAATATTATTGTAATGTATTAAAAAGGATCATGTTGATATATTCATGAATTTTTCGGCATCTAATCATTATAAAAAATATTATTTTTTTACGTACTAATAACAGTCGGATCACATTGATAATTTATTTTCTTTTGATTTATTCTTGGAGGTATAATTTATTTAATATCTAATATTATAAAATATCTTAAAATTGCATAAAAATTAAATTTGTTAAGCCATTATATATCTATGATAAAAATATTTTTAGAAAATAAAAATCTAAAATATACGTTCTAAAAATCTGAAAATAATATAGAAGATTAAACTTAAAATATAGTTTTAGTTTTGAATAACGACACTTATGTTTGTGAGAAAAAAAATTGAATTTACATTTATCAAATTATAATCGAAGAATTATCCACATTAAATCGAATGGTATCATTCATGATAATAATAATTGTTTACCTTTTCTCCTCGTTGCAGCAGAGTGCTAATAATACCCACATGTCCATATCCTGCAGCCGTATGAATAGATCTGGCACCACGTTTATTTGGCATGTGCAGATACACGCCCTTCTTGAAGAGCATAGTGGCACATTCTGAGTGACCGTTGAGCGATGCTATGTGCATTAAGGTGGAGCCGTCTTTTGTCCTTTCGAAGATACTTGCTTTAAATTTATCGGCCAGTAGCTCGATGACAGAAGCGTGGCCGTTTTCTGCAGCCAAATGCATTGGCGTTCGATCTTGATGATCAGTGATCGAAGCGGAGGCTCTGACACCGTAAAAATATTTTACTAAGGTTTCGTCACCTTCGGCACTCGCTATGTGTAACGCAGTTTGCCCATCGCCCTGAAATACATGTTACATTTTTAGATAGCTATATATTTTAGATAGTTATATATTTCTCAATAACATTGCATACATTTTGTAAGTTTTTTGTTGAATTGGATTGCAAATTTTATAAATTTTTATATATTGGCAGAAAAATTATTACTTCCTTTTTACTTTTATTATACTGCTAATAAAAGTTATTAATAAAAGTTTATTATACTGCTAATAAAAGTTATTAATAAAAGTTAATAATTAAGCAGTGACTCTTATCGTTGTGCATATATCCTCATCAATTTTTGTGACTCAATTAAAAATCATTATATATATTGTCGCGTGATAGTAAAAGCTGTAAGAAATCATAAAATTATAAAATGCAATTACAATTGAAATAATCTTTAAAGAAGTTTAAAACTTTGTCGTAAATTTTATAACTGCCTTGTTCTCAATTATTGCACATAAGATATTTAGAAACATAACTTTGCAGTTACAGTAATTTATCATGTTACTTCTATTTCGCGTACGATCGATCTTGTCAAATTTTGTACTCAATTTCTTTGCAGAATCAAAATTTAGATTGGAATAGAATTGGGTAGTTATGGTATAATATTTCAGAGTTTTGCGTTATAATATAAATACTTTTGTAAGCTAACATCAAAATTCCATTAATTTTACCGGAAATTAATTAAACAATTATGTTATATACATTCATATCTCGGAAATTCGAAATGTTTACGCGTTCAAAAGATAAAAGAGATAAATGGTAATTTCCGACTGTCATAAAATCATAGAGAGGATAATTAAACGCAATATATAGCTTACCCAAATGCGAGGAAAATGGTAAAAAGTTTGTAATGTATTTACATCGTATCGTATAATTTGTGAGTTTCGAAACATTCGAATATTATGTATATTGGCAAAGTTTCAACGCTATACCATCCGATTATTATCGGTTCAATTTCACTTTAGTTGGGATTTTCGTGCTTGGATTTAACGTACATTTTGCATGTCGACAGCCGCGCCGTAATCCACCAGAATCCGCACCATGTCGATGTCTCTTCTCCTAGCAGCTAAATGCAGGGCAGAATCGCCGGCTGGCGTAGTAGCACGAAGCTGATCGGGCGCTTGCTGTGCTAAAAGTTCTCGGCACATTGACTGATTGCCAGCCTCGACTGCTAGCAGAAGAGGTATCTTTCCTTTCTGTGATGGAACAATAAAATTTAAAAAAATTAAATATACAAACGATCTTTTCTCCGACTTTTTCTTGTACTGTATTCAAAGATAATTACATAATGTGGTGAAAAAGAAATAAAAAATTTATTTTATATTTATAATATAAATATAAAAGGAAAATCTT
>NW_017259545.1:2705690-2735114 GCF_001594045.1 Atta colombica | reverse complement strand
CAATGATACGAGTCAATTAAGAAAATTAGAAATATATTTATTTTCAAATAGATATAAATAAAAAATAATAAATTAATTATATTCTTTCCGACTGTGTACACTATTGTCTTTTTAAATTATAATCTTTGGGAAAAAGATAAAATCGTAAAATTGATTAAAATTAAAATTGATTAATTAATTCAGAAAAAAACATATTTTTACATTTTTAATCTTTTTGGTTCATTCGATGTTTCAATATTAAGTAACAATATGATTTGATTCTTATCTTGTAAAGCCAACGTCACATTAAATTAATATAATTTTCTGTTTAGTGAGTAGTTGTAATACTCATACATTCATTGCCATTAATTTTCTTTATTCTTACTAATCCTTAGGTAATGCACGCGACGATTTTCCATTCCTTTTATTACAATAGCTAGATCGTTTGCATTATGGATTGATTTTTATTACTTTTATAAATATGCAAAAATCATTAAGTGATTTTTACGTAAACATTAACATCTTTAAAATATTATATTTATAAAATTGTACATTTAAAAAAGTATAGAAAGAGTTATTTAGCCGGATGTTCCTAATATTTTAAAGAAAAGAAATAGTATACAAATGCTTCAATCGTGTATATTAAGGATTAATATTTTGTACAAAGAAGTATTTCGACAAGTATTATCGTAACACATGACACGAGAGTTTTTCGTGCTTATGTCAAATGTCTAAATATGCATCGGTTCGATACTCGATATAACATAAATCCTTGTTGTTTTTTTCCATACTGACGACGAGGCCGGATTCCTCCCCAATGTAGCGTCGTACTATTGCGACGGGATTGTATGACAAAGGGCAAGGGAGACAGGGAGGAAAAAGCGAACTAGAGAAGAGTTATGGCGTCGTTCGGTACCAGGTAGCGATCTCTCGGCGCGCGGCACCTGTCACGCGAGAAACGCGGACGCGAAATGGGAGCATCACGCCGCGGTTATTACAGAAAAATCTTTATCTAATTTGAAGTTTCGGGGGCCGACATGAATCTCCTTATGGTGATACTATTAACTCGTTATATTGAAAAGATCGACTCGATTGACAATATTGGATCCCTCAAACTTATGCATTTAATTAAGTTTTCATTTGCCCTTTATGCAGTTTTGTAAAATTATTTCGGGATTGCTACTTACTCCGTCGACCTTTAGCCTGATGTCACGTCCAGCAGAACCCAAAAGAGCTCGTAGGATCGACGTAGCGGTGCCCGTTTGTCTTGATGCTACCAGATGAACTGCCGTTTGTTGTCTTGGCTACGAATAATACATGAATATATTTCAAGAAGCGGATGTTTATTAAATAAGATAATTTAAATAGAAAGTTTAGTCCATTCTAACGCTCGAATCCATAATTAGCTTGTTATTTAAAAATCGTAGAAATCAAGTAAAATAGCCAAAAGATTTAAATTAAAATTCTAAAAACATCTAAACTGAAATCTAATTAGTCGGAGAACTTAGTCTATGACTAAGCAGATTAAATCGTTTGAAATAATTCAAAGTAAACTCTTTTCTAAAGAATATCATTTCAAAGTATAGTTTTAAATTTTACAATTATTATTTTTATTCTAAAATCACTACAATGTTTTTTTACAAAATTATTTATCCGTACCCCTCCTGTGGCATAAGGATCAACACCTCTCTTGGACAGCAATAATTTAACGACATCTTCTCTCGAATACATAGCAGCGATATGAAGAGCATTGTAATTATCCTATAGAAAATATGTCAATAATATGCATATCAATAATATTTGGAAGGCAATGAATTAGCAGTAATCAACATATGAGACTAACATTATGGAAATAAGTACAACAGTAATGAAGTTATGAGTTTTGCCCTGCCGCACCTGTCGGATGAATCCTTATGATGTTTCAAGTTTCGAGTTTCTGATCACGGTATATCAGCGTGCTATTTGAAAATTATATTGGAATCATTGTGGGAGTGGTAGATCGATAGTAGCGAATATGCAACGCCTTGCACGTGTTTGCAAAGTGATGCTAACATAGTTAACGGCACATCACTCATAACACAAAAGGAGTAATATGAATCGTAGAAAACACAAGCTCTTCGCGCACTAATGTAATAATAATTTTAATTACATGTATAATATCTAATAATATTTTTAAAGCTTTATGTATTTTTATCAGAGAAGTTATGCAATTTGATGGGTTACCTCCGCAAACGATTTTGAAATTCATTAAATTTTATTTATAATATATTAATCATCATGTATCATCATGTATAATCAAATAGAAATAAATATAATCAATATAGAAATGAATAAAATTTAATGATGTATCAAGACACGGAAATAATCCATAAATTTTCTGCGTAATTTCTTTAAATCATTACACACATTTCTCGTTGATAAGAATTACTTCTCCTATTAATAAATCATTCATTAAATCAAATAAGAGTAGAATGGAAAAAAGAAAAGAATTATGGTCGGTTATTTAAATTACTTAATTAAAATCAGATAAAACAAAGATTGTAATGTGTACAACTACATGGAAAGAATGATTTTACTGGAATATTTAAACATTTAGCCAGATACAGGTCTAAAAACAATTTGATTGGATTATCAAAATAATTGTGTCTCAAATATGATGAAAGCTGCTGCAAAAAATTTTGATATTTTAACAACTTGTTTAAACTTATATAATTATTTGATTGATTCTACAATATTATCTTCAGATTGTCTGAAAGCTAAATTTTTAGAAGAAAAATCATTCTTGTAGTCATAAGATGTTACACCACTGTGTGGTCATAAGACCACCTACATCGAAGATTTTAAATAACGCGACATTCTTTTCCTTTTCCTTTCTTCGTAAGGACATTTGAAATCAATAAATTTTACTATAGAGTTCTTGCGGTGGCGTTCTTAATGACTTTCAGAAAGTTACACCGAGTGCGCTACATAATTGAACCCCTGCCCGAGATGTCAAATGTAAAATGCCGTTGCATAGGAGCCATTGACGGACAACTTTTAAGATTTAACGATTAAATTTTTATCTATTTTTAGGATCGGAATTTTTGTTCATTATGGCTGATAGTTAGCTGACTCGGCGGCCTACTTATCCATTTACACATGCCTGTCTTTGTCCAGTCGATCAGTAAGCATAAGCCCCTTGACCTTGTCTCTCCTTCACGCAATCTTTCTCTACCTTATAGTGACTCGACTTATTGTTAGCACAAATCGCGATCTGATCATTAGCTGTACACGTTTCGTAGCACGCGTCACCTTTGCGGATGTTATTACGTGCCAGTGCCACGTAACCTCAGCATGAGAACTTATCGCGACGGTAATGAATCAAAGAACGATGAATCAAATGTTTTTACCTTGATTTTAAATGGAATATCTCAAAAAACAATCATTCGCCCAAATATTATTCTCATGAGTAATTTATGTTTTACAAAGTAATTTATGTTTTCTTGAATTTTATTGAAGATGGACAAGTTTCTTGATTTATCAAATAATTTGTCTCATTTATCGTATAATACTTGCATTGTTTCTGGCGCCTACGTCGGATCCGAGCTCGATCATCCGATCGAGCAGCGCGCTGCGATTATCCTTCACTGCGTACATTAACGGCGTCATCCCCGTCGTCTACAAATAAAAAAAATCTTTGTCTAAGAAAATATATTTGTTATATGTGATTTTTTCATAACTGTTCATAATCAGCGGCACAAGGATGTATTTTATACATGGAAACATTACTTTCGCAATTATTTCTAAAAATAATTAATTATTTCTAAATCTAATTGATCTCTTTTGTACCAAAAAAAGATATATCTTAGTAGTATTAGAAATATCTCTTATCAGAAATATCTTATCAGAAATATATCTTCACGCTCTGAGCAGTCTATTGAATTGGAAATTTATTACTAATTTTCATATGAAAATAATAATTGTATACACACATTGAAAAAAAGAAATTTGTTCAACTAACTAAACACATTTAATTGTTTGCAGATTTAATTAATTTAACAAATTTTATTTAATTCAACCGTAGTCACTGTTTAATGAACTGTTCAATTAAATGAAATTTTTTTCATTTCATATCTCAATTATTTTTTAAAAAACATGTCTATTAATTATATTGTAAAATAATTTTTGATCCAGTCTTTAAATCGCTAAACTTGCTGTTTACTTTCTTTGTTTTATTACTTTCCAATATAATACAAAAAAAATTTAATTTTTCATTTGTTAAAAAATACTTAATTTTGTAATCCTTAATTCTCTGTGTAATCCTTAATTCTCTTATTAACTTTTTTGATATTTTTGATGTAATATGGAGGAAACTAACCGTATCCAAAACACCGGCGAGCGGCACGATGAAGCCATCTTCTCCTGCGCTCTGCACCGTCTTCTCCAGAGTTTTGAGCAGTTGGTCCACAGGGGCCCATTCTCCGCGTGCCGCCAGGCCCAAAAGTCTTTGGGCCCCTTCTCTGGCGGTCGCTCCGGCGGAGCTGGGCTTACTTCCGGGCTGCGACGGTTCTCCTGCAGTGGCACCGCCATTGCTTCCCGTTGAGGCTGAACCACCATCGTCCTTACCGCCCGACGGGCTGTCCTCTTTACTGGAAGGATTCTTCTTGTCGTCCTTGCCTCCTGATGGCTTCTTGTTATTACTGCTCATGCTATGCTACGTATCCCTTCGCGTAGCATGATTCGTTTGAGTGACTCACTCTTGTTCAAAATTGCACACAATTGAGGGTATATAGCATAGCGAGAAATTATACGGCCATCGGGCAGATATACCTTTCCATTTGTGATATATACTTGGCAGAATAGAAGATGCTCACATTTAAGTGATTTTGAGCGATTTTGAGAGCTACCGAGAAGTGAGAAAACTTTATGGAAAAAAAAACAATTTTGCATAGAATTGAAATTTATAATAAAGGCGAAAAATATATCCTTCAAATGTATTATTGGATTGATACATCTGAAGCATTTAAGCCATTTAAAGCGATACTTTCATAGGAAACGCAAAGTAGGTTAAAGTAGTGATCAAACTAAAGATTGGAATTTAATCAATCAAAAGGCTTAACTAATCAAAAGTTCATTAAACTTGAGATTAATTTTCTTTCTTCTAATTGGTTAAATTTCAATTCAATCTCAATTTTAATCTCTAATCTTATCACGGCTTAATGGAGCCCGCGGAACACAAACTAATGACACAATGTTATAATTTCCTGTTATGCGGAAAGTCACTAAAAATGGTTGTTACATTTAAAGCATAATCTTCTCGCGAATTTAATATTTGTACAAAATTGCAAGTAATTATATCACTGAAAATTCGATAAATATTCGCAATTATGCGCTTTAGAATTTATTAATTCCTAAAATATCTCCAGTCAACATTAATTAAAAGTAATGTTACAATTTCGCACTCAACAATGTAACTGTTACGTAATCTCATGTGTTATTACATTTGTTATTATATTTGTATTGTTAAAAAATTATAACATTAATGTCATTTTTAGTTGATGTTGACTAGGATCTCTATGCAAACATAAGCGCAAACATCGCAAGAAGAAAATTAAAACTTAATCGTAACGACTCTTTCAGTGACTTTCGTTAAACTTCGCGTTTTGTATGAGAATATTATCTTAACACAAGCGAAAAGTCCCTGCAGTAGACGCACTAATTATTTTACTATTTAGTCAGTTGTATAGAATGAAAATGTTAACAGCACCAAATAAGTGTTAACTGCACGATCAGCCTGGCGATTCTGAAGACGGTATGTAACCCAGAGTGAGTTTAGAAGAGGCGAGAGGGTTGTTTCCCTTTAGGCCTCGCTCGCTTGGTAGGATCGACCAATCGCCGACTCGTTCTCATGGTTCGTTAGGGCAACGTTGCACCAATACTCCTTTATCTTTGACCTGCATGGATTACATTTCGCGCACACAAGCACAAATTCGTGATAGGCTGTGCTGGTCGTCGCTACTAGCAGGTAAGGAAATCAAGCGGGAGGTAGTGGTTCAGGTCGAGGAAGGGTGAAAGTCGCGGAGGGGCTGTTATGGCTGCCGTCGACACGCGACTTCCGGACCAGCCCGGCAGGCACGCTATCCGTCTATCTTGAATCCACTAGACTCTGCTACGGCTCTGAATAACGTCCCTCATTCCTCTTCGCTTTCTCTTGCCCGAGACTAAACATTCGCTCATGCGTGGTCTCTATTTTTTGCCCTCTCGGCATGTTTTTTTTTCTTCTAATAATGCGTACATTTTAGACGAACAGGAAAATGTGGGTAGCGTAATGAAAATGCGATTAATTGTATGATATTTAAAAAACACTTGAGCCAATTGACTTCGAATAATATCAAGAAATATTTAACAAATATACATTTCGATAGATTTTTCCAAAAAATGTAAAGATCTTTTAAAAATTTTTTAAAATTTTTCTAAAAATATTAGAATTATTAAAAAAGTATAAAATTTACGTTACAAAGTTTTTTAATTCTAAAAGATTTAGTTTTCATTTAAATATTTATAATGTTAGATCGTTGCTTATATGCGAATAGTTTCTCATGCATTTACATGCTATTTATCTGTGCCGGATGATTGAAAGTGAATTGAAACTAAAGAAATTAATGTATGATCAGCTACTATGTATATTACGTCCTCTAGACTCAGCATAAAAAGCATCCAGTATGTAGTCAAACGTTCTTTACTTGTTTCCAAGGTTAATAATGATGTTTAAATTGCTAATTATGTAGCAATAATGTATACTTAAATTATTTGAATTTAAATTGTCATTTGAATTGTAAGATGATTTTGAATTTCTATGTCGACGATAAAACGAAACGATAAAAATAATTTCGTAATGCCAGAAGAAAGTTGTTATTTGAATAAAACAGTTCTACTACAATAATTATTATGAAATATGTATGTCGCACTTGATGTAAGTTTATTACATTTTTATTACAGTTAAATAGTTAATAATACTTAATTATTTAAATTTAAAAGATATTCATAAGAAAAATATGACATACATATTTCGTAATAATTATTGTAGTATAACTTTTAATAAAATTATAACTTTTAATAAAATTAGAAATATAAAAATATATACAGATTAAGAATCAAAATCATATCTTGGTGCTTAGTAATATTTCTGCATAAATTTAAAAAATATATATTTTTCAATTATTAATTAAATTGTTAATTAAAAAATTGTTAAAAAATTAAATTAATTAACAATTTAATAGTAATACATTCAAATAATTTCTCAAAAGTAATTTTTATCGATATTATCATAAATATATTTATAATACATACGTCATGAAAAAATTAATAGAGTTAAGAATTTATTTTGACAGCTGATATGGATTGTAATATTTTGCAATATATATTCTGATTTTAATTATGCATATAAATAAAAATAAAAACATATAAATAGATTTGATACTGAAACAGAAACAATTTTCTAAAATATATTATTGCATGTTAAGATATATAAATCCCTGCAAAGAAAATTAAATTTGGAAGTATATTTAATATCTATACACTTCAAACTGATACACTTAGAATTGATTTATTCATACAACATATAACAACTTTTTTCTGGTATTACGAAGTTATTTTTATCGTTTCATTTTATCTTCTTTCTTATCTATCACTTTATCGTCTTGAAATTGCTTCAGAATCATCTTGCAATTCAAATGACAATTTAAATTCAAATAATTCAAGTATACATTATTGCTACATAATTAGCAATTTAAACAGCATTGACCTTAGAAACAAATAAAGAACGTTTGATTTATACATATTATATACATATTATATACATATGAAAGTTGTGTGAATAAAATTATATTTTTATTTAATAATACATCTCATATGTATATAATTTATTTGAAATAGATATTAAATTTCATTGCAATTTGATTAGTTACAAAAATAGAACAAATAAATATTTTGTTTATTTACTAATCAAGTTCATACTGATCTAGTTCATACATGCAATGTAACTCTATGTAAATAATCTTGAACACATAATGTGTTATAAAAAATTGAGATTTTTATTATTTATCTTATATAATATATTTCCATATTTTTATTAGAGCACAGATTAATACTACTGTTATTAAAATAGCTTATGATCCAGATAGTAAACCGTTACTAAATTTGTCGTATTATTTTTAAACGTGATTGAAGAATAATCTGTAATTTTTTTCATAATTTTGTTATCATTTTGAAATATAAAATATCCTTAAGAAAAGGGTTCTCGTGATGTCTTTATCACTTGTTATATCGTCATGTCTGAGAGTGCGAAGAATCAGCTCTGTGATTAGTGAATTTTAATTACATTAATTTAAAAACTCTATTATAGCTTCAACATTTTTATATTTAAATTTTTGTTACAAAATTATCTTAAGAATAAGAAGTCATTAAGAGGAAATGCAGTAGTTGTGATACACTTTGTATATTTTTAACTTAAATAGATTTCCCAACAAAAGAAATGTAAAAAATAAAACTAAATTTAAATTTAGTAAAATTAATAATTTTTTTATTAATGTATCATAAATTATATTAGTGTTAGCGCAGTGCGTATATTCTTTGCTCATATAAATAATGTTTGGTATTGACTTTGGATACAAAAGTAGATGAAGTTAATTAATAATGTCAATAATAATACTGATATGACTATGTTAACAACTGTTCGTTTATCTTCATTTATTTTTACTCTATGGCATCATCAGTGTGTTACGAACATCGTGCTAATGATATGTTGACAATTGCATCAGTTAAAGGAAAGCATTCTCCGCATTGCAGTGGTCCGCTTCTGTTCGGTTATTTCTATTCGCAATATATTCTGTGCTAAACGCACTAAATCACTAGACGGTGTTTCCTAATTTTCCACTATTTTAGTGCACTTCCGCTTGTGTGTATATGTGATAAATAGAAAGAAAAGCTTGATCAGATTAAAAAAAGAAGATAAAATTAACAGAAAGCGAAACTATTTGCAATCGTATTAATAATAAAAAGATTATTACATCAACTTATGTAATATGTGAATAATTACATAAGTTAGTGACTTTTTAATTTTTCTTTTTAAGCAAAATTCGACTTATTTTTAAACATACTCTTGCTTTTAAAAAATTACTGATTAGAAAATATTTTTTTATTACTGGAGGAGGCGTTTTTTCTTCTCGAGCGCAAATGTCTAGTTCCAACTTTGTTAATAAGATATACCTTTTTTGTACATAAGTTAATAATTTATCATATTAAGTTTGTTAATATTATACTCGAGACTAGATATTTCTGCGCTCAAATAAAAAAAAAAATGCAATAACAAAACTCTCTCAGTAATAAAAAAATATTTTCTTTTACCATGTAAAATATATATATAAATAAAGAATAATAATAATATTTAATATTAATTTAATATTAATATTAAAAAATGTAATGGAAACATAATCACACGTACGGTTAGCATTAAAAATACAATAATTTTTTTCGATGGATTTCAGAACTCAATCTTGCTCATTAGAACAATTGAACATAAATAGTTAGATCTATAAATAAGAACCAATCACTCGGTGAGCAAGCTGTATTCTTATCAGAAACTTATCAGAAAAGAGTGTTACAATTTTCTAATTAATAAGTATAGAGTAAGCATTCTTCTTTATAGATTTTGGGTCATTGAATTCAAATTCATAAGCTATTTTGCTTCATCACGTCCAAATTTTCAGATAATTTTTAGAGAAGAATGATAGAAAATATGTGAAAATTAAAAGAAAAACATTTGAGAAAGAACAAAAATAAATATAATATTAAAATACGGCAGAATTTTAATTTAAATTTATTTTGATAAGTTAAATAAAATGCAAAAAAATAGAAAACAATTTTTGCTGTGTTATTCAGCGATTCGATTGTCGAGACTCAAACAAAAGTGAAAGGAATTATAAGCGTCATCTCAGAAATCGAACAAAAGTTGCATTTCATGCCAAATACTGCTCTATTGTAAGTGCGAGTAATAGCTGGAGTCTCAAAATAACTTCTAATGTATTATAAAATAATACTTTATAAATATTCTTTAAAAATATTTATGTAAAAAGCAAAAACAACAAATTAATTTGTCAATTTTCTAATTTATCTTTCAAAAATAACACTTAAAATCTATTTCTATAAAGACCTTCTATGCAAATTACTTGATTATCGCATAATGTTATATTACATCGATTTGTTTTATATGCATGTTAAATTATAATACCTAATATTATTAGTAAAATATTATTAGTAAACACATTTTTTTTTATTTCTTACACTTTATTTAATTACTTACCAAAATATATTTAAATAAGTTCTTTCTTAAATCGTATTTTAATGTCATATTTATTTTTGCTCTTTCAAATGCTTCTTTCAATTTTCACAGATTTTTCATTATTTTTCTCTTATCTACAAAAATTGCACTGATTGAAATAAAATGACTTGTAAAATTCAAATTCATATGTAGAGCATTTAAAAATTCATAATACACAAACTTTATATAAGTACAGCATTGTTTTATTCATCAAGAATGAAGAAGAAAATTATAAAGAAAATTATATATATAAAGCAAACACGTTTTATATATATAAAACGCACGTATGTTTAAAAATCATCCATTTTTAAGTTATTAAAAATACTTTTTTTTATTGTAAAAGATATTTCATAATTTCGATTATTGTAAAAGATATTTATAATATATCCACAATTAGCATTCTTTCTTCAGTGCTTGTATGACTTCTAAGGGTACATTCCGTTTCACGGACGATGTGGATAATGCATCATTTATCCTTGTTTAACAAGATGAATAATAAAGATAAATGATGCATCATGCGCATCATTTGTTGTGTTGTGTAAATGTGCTCTAAGTAAACTCTACAAACATATAATTAGTTTCAACAACAATCGTTTCTAAATTTAAAAATTATTGTTATCTATATATGATAAATCTGATACTTGAACTACTTCAGTTGAAACAGACACATTGTGTACTTGTAGTGAATAAGAGAACTTTGTGCTATATATTTCTAAAAGAAAAGTTTATTTCTATACAAATTAGAGATGCAAAAAATACCGTCAATCTTACAATTTCAAAAATTAAATCTTATCTGAAAAAATTCAATCTTACAATTACTTACGGTAAAATTGCGATAAAATGGTAATTTATTGGTAATTTTGATAAAATTTGTTTCTTATAATTTTATGTACAAATAGACTGTATTTTCATTCTTATAAAAAATTCTTATTAAAAATTAGATGATATATATTTTTTCTTTTATTTCTATCATTTAATTAATTAATTATTTAATTTATTAAAAATTTAAAATTTAATAACTGTAAAATTAAAATCATATGGTAGATAAAATTATTTTTAATATCTTGTGATTTTTCAAATTACGTGATCTTTTTTGAATAGGATATAATTTAATCGAAACAAAGCTCATTAAATGTTGTCAATTGTTGTACTGGCTGTACATGATCGTTAACACTTATTTAATATGTGATTATATTATTTTTGTTTTTGTTCTAGTAAAAACATAGCAGTCGCTAAAAAGTAAAATAGCAAGCAAATAAAAGTATTATAATAAATAATAAATTTATAAGGTATGAAAAATATAATATAAGATTATGTACCTGTCACACTTTTTGTTTTCAAAATGAAAAAATTTATTTAAAGTTTTTCTACGTAGACTATAAGTTTAAAAGATATGAAAAATATAGGTAATTTCTTAACTTTTAAGGACTACTATACCTCATATTTTTTGTTTTAAAAATTTATTTGAAGTTTCTCTAGTTACTACGTATCTATATATTTTCTTAATTATTTTATCAATATGTAATTATGTAGTATCAAAATGAAAATTTAAATTAAATAAAGTGTTTTTCAACTTTTTACCTTAATGGCTAAATACTCTTAAATTACTTTATCTTTATAATTTTTTTAAATTACTATTTTATCAGCTTCCATAAATTATTGACTAATTTACCGAAGTTATCGTAAAATTTGGTTTTCATCACTTTTATCTCTAATACAAATATATCGTATCAAACGTTTCTTAAATTAAATTAAAAAACGCACTTTTATGAATCATTTTAAAATTTATCTTGTCAAAAGAATTTTTTTGAAGAATTTTGACATGACGGAAAAGATAGCTTATCAACAATTTTTAAACATTTATGGTTGTTGTTAGATGAAAATGAGTTAAATTATATTTAAAAAGGAACAAAATTTTAATAAAAAAGATAATTAAAGAAAGATAATAATGTTGTGAAACATTATTATCTTTCTTATATGAAAACAAGATAAGGATTTGACTCATATTAGAACATCCTTTAGTATAAAGTTTAGTAAGCATTTCGTCTGCTTACACTAATCTGATCAGTTTAACATTTAGAAAGATGCTTGTTTTATTTAAATCGGTTTCGCGATACGTCGTGTCCGGAATTTTAAATCATCAGTATTCACGATGCTTCTCTCTGTTGCATCTTAATTTTAAAGGTAAGTAAAGAAACATTATAATAAAATTAATTATATAATAAACTTCAAGATTTAGTATATATATCTACGGTCTAATAAATTTGAATTATTACAATACTTAGTACTTGAATTATATTATGGACGTTGTAGAATGTTAATCAATAGAGATAGTTTCTATGTCTGCACAATCTCTATTATCTGTATTAACGATAATTTTCAATAATGTCAATATAGTTTGTAACATAAACAATTGAAAATAAATATCAAATTACGAATTATTTCTCAAATATGTAAATATTATTGTTTTTCCGATGATGTTCACACTGAGAAAGAATTGTTATTAAAGTTTTATTAACATTATTTAATAACAGTTTAATATAACTTAGACAAGTGAATTATAATATAATACAATTATAATATAATACATAATATAATACAAAAGACAAATGAATTATACATCCAGCAAACAAGAATGGATTGAAATGGATTCAAATTTTCAGAAATATTGATTCACAAATATTAAAATGAATGCTTTTCAATCCTGAATGCATTTTTATTCATTTATAGGAATTGCATGGAGCATATCTCTATGCTTTTTAATCTAAAAATAATATTAGCTTTTTCTGTACACACATTGTGAATACTGTTCAATTCAAAATTTTGAATACGAAATGCAATTTTTCAATTACTTCCAATTGAATCTAATTGAATCAAATTGAATCCAAAAAAGTAAAAGTTCGCTATTTAAAATACGCATTTGGATAGAAAAAAATTTCAATCCATTTTAATCCATTCTCGTTTGCTGCAAGTAATATACAAATTTCATATAGAATTAATGTACATATAATAATATAGAGTTGAACCATTTTATACAGTTAAATTAAAACTATTTTATAGTTATTGCAATTAAAGTCAAATAATTACAAGAATTTATAAGTTCAGCTTTATTTGCAATAACTATAAAATAGTTTCTTCAATTACACACACACACACACACACACACACACACACACACACACACACACACACACACACACACACATATGTACATTAATTCTCATATAAAATCTTATAGTTGCTGTTCTATCAAAAATGCAAATCTTTTTTTCTTTTAAGTATAAGAAGTTTAATTGTTGAACATTTGAGAAAAATCTTCAAATATAAAGATATATGAACAAAATATAATCGATGAGGATCAAACACGCTACTTTTGAATTTTATATCACGATTAATTATTGCAGAACGACGTCAGCTTCGAAGATTAAATATCCAAGCAAGGGTCAATCTTTCTCATGCAATCAAAGTCGCTCATATGTACAATCCTGGTGAATCTCCTATACTATATAAAACCATCGGACAACTATTAAGTGAAGCAGTTGCAACATGGCCCGAACGAACTTGCATCGTTTCAATTCCTCAAAATGTTCGTTTAACATTTACTCAGATTCTTCAACGAGCCGACTCGTTGGCTGCGGGTTTCAAGAAGTTGAATTTGAAAAAGGGTGATCGGTTGGGCATTTGGGGTCCAAATGACCTGGAATGGATCATAACTTTTCTGGCTGCATCGAGAATAGGATTAATCGTCGTCGCAATTAATCCTGCTTATCAGTACGATGAATTAGTATATTGTTTGCAAAAAGTTGATGTAAAGGCGATTGTCTCACCCGAGAAATTCAAAACGCAGAATTATCCAAAGATGTTGCTCGCCGCCAAGGAAGTGTGCCCTACTTTGGAACATATTATTATTTATTCGCCCGATCATGTAACGTAAGAAACCACAATTGATAATAATCACAACTAAAGTATTTGTCGCACATCCTTAAAATATAATATATAGTGTACTGTATGATACATTAATTATGTCTTTAAGTTGGCTAATTAATAATAAGTAATTTCTGACACTCTCGTGAGAGAGCAGTCTTTTAAAGAAAGGAATATAACTTTCCTTAATAACAACTTTGTTTTAAAATGTCACTAATTAATAAACTCTAATAGAATATTTAAATGTCGCGATTATTACTTTTGGTACAATTATGACTTTGTTTTCTTCAAATGACTGTGGCGCTCACGATCTTTCGTGAACTTTTAGTATGTTCACATACTAGAATCGCTTCACTAATTCGTGAATATCACGTGAGCCCTCGCACTTTGACTGACAGAAATCTTTTGCTCGATTTTGCGAAATGGATTAAGAACACGTGATTATTGTATCAAAACGTCTCGTGCGCTCACATTTTTCTAATGTTCAGTTTTTGTACGACGTTAGATTTAAAAAATTGATCTGTCTCAATTTGTTTAAAGTGCAAATAGATCTTTGAATTTTTAATAAATTTTTTTGTTACATTAAAAAAAATATTAAGTATAAAATCAAATTTAAAAATTCAGCTACATTTAATGTGTATTAATTAAAGAGTAATATTTTTTATATCCTAATATATTAATAACAAAAATTATGCTGTACTTAATTTAAATCTTATTACAGTAGATAAATATCAAAATAATATAACAGTTTAAATATTCCTCTTGGTAAATAGCCAAGGTATAAGCGTTCTGTTTCATGACATGAGAATATTGATCTGAAGTCAAACGAAAATGAAGATTGAACAACTTAAAATACTGAGAAAGATAACGGTGTTTAAAACGAAACAGTTTTAATGTCGAAAAAAACATTCACCAGTAATTTCGTCGAGCATCGTTTCTTCGAAAAGTTTTTCTTCTCTTTTTATTACTTTGCGTTTCGTGCGTATGTTTCTATACGGACATTATCCGCAAGCGGATAATGTCAACATTGCCCGGCATGTCAATCGCGTTGGGCAATACTAATTGTACAGCAAGTAACTCAAATAATGTCGATATCGCATTGATAATTTATGCACTTTGTCCGTAACATCTCTAATAAAAAATCGAATTGACGTCAAATCGACCTAGATGCAATGTAATATCAATGATTTCGACATCAATTAATCATATAGACATAGGACGCATAGATTGTGAATTCTTTGAGCTTAACATATCAGCAGCTCTTTTCGGTTCTTCGATACTTCGAATTGAAGACAAATACTGATATATAAAATCGAAGAGAGCTGAAAAAAAAAAGAGAATAATATGTTTCAATTCAAGCTATCACTGGCTGTGTTTAGCAAAGAAAGCTGAGCGTTTAGTAATTCTTTAATATGTAGATTATATGATTGGTTCTTGCCTTTAATTCTTCGCTGCACTTAAGTATAGAAACTAAAATCATATTAAAGAATCAAGCGCTCTCTGATTAGTTTTCTCTGTTAAATTAACACAGCCACTTTTTCTAAACCAAAAGTGATAATTTCATAGGAATACGTCTTGCGCAGTCTATTCTTATTACATTCAATATGTAAAAATTTTACAACATCGTTATATGCATGATGTAAAAATTTTACATTATGATTGATATTACGTCTATGATTTATTAAACGTTAACTTGACGTCCAATTGATGATCATTTTTCGCTGCACTTCGCGGATATGGGCTCTCGCGCGTAATTCTTTTCTTCTTTCTGCTATAGTCCTTGAACTTTTACCGATCAACCGATTTGATTAATAACCGTGCCATATGGAAGAATCATGGTGCAATTAGGTTAATAGCTAGATAGACCGAGGTCTATCCATTCGCTTTCGCAAACATCGTGCCATTGAGGGAATGTAAATAATATCAGCATGTTTAATTTATAGCGGTACGCATCGTTTCGCCGAAGTCGAAGTTTCGGCAACTAAAGCAGAAGTAGATGCGATCAATGCCGAACAGGATAAGATATCATGCCATGACGAATGCACTATACAATTCACGTCCGGTTCCACTGGAAGGTCCAAAGCCACGATTCTCTCACACATGAGTCTCGTAAACAACAGCAAAGAAGTGAGAAACACAAATAGAAAAATTAGATATTAGATAATTGCATTATAAATCCTTTTCGGGATTAATTGAATAATTAAGAAATTATTAGAACTATTATAATTATTAAAACTATTTTTAACTTACAAGGGTCATGACACATAACAAATTTAAGCGAATCAGAAGAGACCGTAAGGCCAGTGTAAGCCAATCCAATATGTTGATTTCTTTACTGTTTAAATTTTTTGTGTGCCATGGCCCTAATTTTCTCTCTCTCTCTCTCTCTCTCTCTCTCTCTCTCTCTCTCTCTCTCAAAACACAAATTAACAATACGTACATCAATATTATATAATTTATAATTTCTCTACTCAATACAAATAATACAAATGTAATATAATCAGAGTTGGGTAAGTTAATGTTTTTTTTTAATTGAATAAAGTTAATGGCTTTACAAAATTAATAAAGTTAAGTTAAAAGTTGAAAGAATAAAAAATTAACTTAACGTAAGTTAAATCAATATTGAATTAACTTAAGTTAAAAAAAAATTAATTTTGAAAAAATTATTTTTTAATTTTCTAATTTTTCTTAAAATGAGATTAAATAACTACAATATAAATTATTAAGTAAATTAAATTTTTAATTTTTTCATTCATATGTGATATAAATATATAACACATAACGATATAACTATAGAAGTTATATAACTTATATAACTTTAAAAAAATAGCCAGCACATAGAGAAGATCAGTGATTACTCTTTAATATGTCATAAGAAATTGACCAATTACAATTGAATGCGAGAAGAATATTTGACTGTAATTGGTCAATTTCTTATGATTTACGACTTAAAACCTTGTAGATCCGGACTAAGGTTTATGGCATAAGGCATAATCGCATAAATCAATCAGAGGCTGTATTAGCATCTTAAGAAATCACTTAAGCTGGTCCTAAAATATGAACAGATTACAAATATATATACCCTTAATCTTATTATATCTTATTATTTTTTTAAGATATTTAAAAGAGATAAAAAAATCTTTTAACTTAAAAAAAAGTTAAAAAGTAACTTAACATTTAAAAGTAACTTAGTTAAGTTAAAATTTAATGCATTTAAAATTAACTAAGTTAAGTTAAAAATTATTAACTTTTTAACTTTTTTTTTAACTTTTAACGTTTTAACTAGTTACTACCCAATCCTGAATATAATATATGTTCTAATAACTCATTGTTGAATAGAAAATTATAACATTGATATTATTGATAGTTTGTGTTTTATAGAAAGATATGATAATAATTTAAAGTGTCTTTTTTACTAACAAAGTTTCTTTATTAATCTAACAAGTTTCACATCTGAACTAAATTGAGTGAAGTACGTGCTTACTGTTTTATATCTTAAAGAAAGAATCGTTTTATTTCTCTATTGGCAGTCTGCGCGACGGGCGAACATAACTATCGAGAACAAAATATGTTTAAATATGCCGCTTTACCATGCGTTCGGCATGGTAATGGGCCAACTGCTTGTTTTTCATACGGGAAACACCCTCGTTATAGAAGAACACTCCTTCGATCCAGTAAAAACCTTGAAAGCAATAGCACAAGAAAAGTGTGCCATAACATATGGAACGCCAACTATGTGGGTAAGCAAGAACAAAATAGATGCATGCTAGATTGTTTGAAAAATTTCCGTATAAAAATTTCGATATAGTTGCAAGTGGCATATTCCACGATAAGATTTTAAAGATTGTATAATTAATGTATTTCAGAGTTGGGAAGTAACGCGCATTACTCTTGCAATGCTGTTACCATTATTATTTTTTTAATATAATGGTTGTTACTTTTTTCTGTCTGTAATGATAACGGTAAAATCACATTTTTAAGACTATGATACACACACAAAATTGGAATAATAAGACGTAAGTAGTAAGTAAATCAATTTTGGATTTGCTACTGCTTACATTGTTGTTTTACGTCTATTGTAATTGACCGATCCGTTTACTGCTTAAATTGTGTCAAATTGCTCTCTACTGTGATTGGCTGATTCACTGTTTACGTTTTTATTGTAGCTTTTATAATAATAGTAACGAATTCAGTCACTTTTATCTTTACTGTTATTTTTAGTTTCCCTTATCTTTATATCACACAGAAAAATATTATTTTATCGTTAAGAAAAATAATTATTCAATTTTCTTTCTTTCTTTTAAGTAACGGTTATATATCTTTAATAAAAAATATTTTCTTGATAAGAATCTTAAAATGTACTTGTCACAAATTTTAGAAAAACTAAAAAATTATTATGTATATATTTCAAACAGGAATTTATTTTCTTTTAAAGAATATTATAAAATTGATTGAAGAAACGATTTCATATAATGAGTAATGATAATAATTATTTTTTATGAAAAGTACATTAACAGTAACGCATTATTCTTATAAAATAACGTTATCAGTCCTGATGCATTTAACTATGACGTTAAGATAATCACTATTCTGATGATGTGTTATTAGTTAATTATTAATAGTATCGAAAGTTAGAACTGGGAGCCGTAAAAATAAAAATATGCAATGAGTAATCGCTGGTCATGCTTCCTGAGCGGAATTTCAAATCGATAAAACTTGTTGTAATTCATGAATAAATATCGCTAAACTAAATTTTATTTATATTTATATGTTCTCGCAAAAGTTTTATCTTTTGTACAATTTATATTACTTTCGATATATCTTATATAATGATAAAGTAAAATAATCTCATTCTTTAACATTGACAATTTTCATTATCATAATTTGCATTTACAATTTAGATTAAAATATAAAATTTAAAGAAGTTTAAAACATAAAATTTAAACTTTATTCATGATTAGTCGGTCTCCATTTTTTTCAAAAATTTATAGAAAATTAATTTTTTCATTAAGTTTTATATATGCTAGATAAACTTAATCGAGGCACAGCAACGATTACAGCTACCAATAGACAGTCTTCAGGCAGGAATTACCGGTGGTGCACCCGCGTCTTCTGAACTCTTCAAACGAATACGAGACGTGCTAGGCTTTAATGATATAATGGTAAATTCAATCAAAGTCATGGCTTTTCAATTCTTCAGCTTTAATAATTATTCATCATGATGCTATTATATGATTGAGTAGTATTATATGATATCATATCACGTTTTATCTATCAATAATATTAAAGACGCACGTACAATTATTTTATATAATTTGACATCAATCTATAATTGTAATTTTATTAGAAATTTTATTTCCAATAAAATTACAGTTTCTTTTACTCACACTGCCCTTTCTCGCTGTTAACCGATGAATTGGTTGGATTATGACTCATTATCACTATGTTTTATTGTTCGATAAATTAACTAAATATAATATGATTGCGTTTATATTGACTATTAAAAATTGAAGTTGAGATGATCTTTTAAATATGTTAATTTAATTTTTTTTATATGGGATAATTATATTTCTGCGACTGATGAGGACTAAGTATAGTCAAAATGTATCGATGGAAAATTATATTGTGAAATAATAAATTTTGCTTTGTCACGCACACTCATCTAATTATAACTCATCTAAGTTTAATTATTGACTTGAGTTATTATTTATTATTTGTTTGAAAGTTATACGAGCGTTAAAGAATTGTTTGTAATTTATGTTTTAATATCATACTAATATTTCTGACTGTTTGCTTTCAAAATTCAACTAAATATAACTTATATAATTATTGTATTATGTTGCGCAATATGATAAGATACTTGATATGACGATGGTAAATAAACAACAATATTATTCAATACTCATGCAGTGCATTAGTTTGCTCGATATGATTAATCACGTTTGGTTATCTAAGATTAACTTAGTTATGTTATTTATGTTAATTATATTAATTATGCTGATTTATATCATTAATTTATATATACATTTATCAAGTGACCTTACACTGAAGCTGATTTAATATTCAAAACATTATTATTGCAGTTATATATTTCAGTTAATATTTTTATAAATATAAGAGACATCCAGCTTGGCTTATAGTATATTACTTCTGATCATTTAATATTTGTATATATATATATATATTTATTTATATATTTATTTATGTATTTATTTATATAAGTCCTTGTATTGTGAGATAAATTTTCAATTCCAGAGCATATACGGCCTTACAGAAACAACAGCTATAGTATTTCAGTCGATACGTGGAGAAGATAAATATCTTACCGAGACTACTGTTGGTCATTTGGCGAATCATACTGAAACGATGGTATACGTCAATTTTTTATTCTGAAAATAGTTTTCTCTAACTTTGACTTTTAACATTTTATGATATATATATTTTTATACTTTGCCGATTAGATCGTCGATGAAAACGGTGTGACCGTCCCTTTTGGGGAACCTGGCGAACTTTGGATTCGCGCTTACAGCACAATGTTAGGTTACTGGGACGATGAAGAAAATACGAAAAAGACTTTGACGAAGGATGGCTGGTTGAAGACGGGCGACCAATTTGTCTTACAAGAAAATGGATACGCTATTGTAGTCGGAAGACTCAAAGATATGATTATTCGGGGAGGAGAAAATATTTTCCCTAAGGTGAGTAACATGATTCATAGTGTACGATTTATATTACTCATTTATTATTTAATACATCTTATTTTTCAGTGAAGAGTCGAATTAAACACATTAAATAACATTGATATTTTATAAATTCTATTTAAAAAATAGCAATATCTCAAGCAGAACACATACATTCAAAATGATGTTAAAATGAATTGTAATTTAAAAAATAACTTTTAATAATAATTTTAAAGTGATTTTGATATTATAATGACTTTTGTTCTACTTAAGATTTAAATTTCTCAAAGAGAGATTAATTTCTGTTACTATCGATCCAAATAATTTATATGTAATCTTAATTTTGAGAAATTAAAAACGTATAAAAAAATTTTTTAAACTCAATTCGAAGACTTTACCAATTTCAAATTTTTTTATCATAGGAAATCGAAGATTTTCTGATGACCCATCCCAAAATAATACAGGCACAAATTATAGGAGCATATGACAAAGTGTATGGAGAAGAAATTTGTGCGTGTATTCAACTTCGCGACAGTGCGAAGATGATAAAGGAAGAATTAATAGATTATTGTAAAGGTAAAATAGCGCACTTTAAAATACCGCGTTATGTACAGTTTGTAAATGAATATCCAAAGACTAATACCGGAAAAATTCAGAAATTTCGTCTAAAGGAACAAATGGAAGACAGTAATGTAATACCAAAAACTCCAAAACTTTTGTAACAAACATATAATAATAGGACATTAAAAAAATATTAGTAAAAAAGGAATTAAAAATTTAATTAGATTTATCGCGAGATTTAGGTAAAGAATTAGTTAAGGAATTAATCGACGAAACTAAGATTTACATATATTAAGAATTTACGTGTTATACATAATATTATAAGAAATACTGTTATCAATAATGTTATATGTTTATAGAAATATTAATTGTTAATTTTATTATTATTGAAATATTTTAAATTAAAACTATGTTGAGAAGGGCTATGAACTATAAGAATAAAATTATATATAAATAGTAAGCAGAATATATTAATAGGCGCTAAAAAATATTTTCAATCTTCTACGATCACATGTCGAAATACATACTAACCAGTTTATTAGAATAAACAAATAAAATAATTATTTTTTAAACATTAATACGAAATTTTTATTTTAATGCACTATTGAATATTACTATTAACTATTTAGATAT
The DNA here is from genome assembly GCF_001594045.1 of Atta colombica. Taxonomy (NCBI): domain Eukaryota; kingdom Metazoa; phylum Arthropoda; class Insecta; order Hymenoptera; family Formicidae; genus Atta; species Atta colombica. Next base: position 2,712,980 of record NW_017259545.1, on the reverse strand, counting down.
AAGTTATATTTAATTAAAATATACATTAATTATGTGTAAGTTACAAGAGTTGTACATTTACACATATAAAATATAATAATTTATATCTCGTATACAACATAAATTATACTCTTAGAAAAATTTAATATTGTATCATAAGTGTTAAATTTGTATAAGTAATTAATTATTTGTTTTGAATATTAATAGCATTGTTGATTATAATATTAAAAAAAAATAAGTTATAATTAACCACTAATCAATTTAATTTAATTTATATTAAATTTTTTTTCAGAATTTTTGTATGAATTGAAACATTTTGTAGAAAATACTGAGAAAATTTTTTTTGTTCTTATAATTTTCCATATATGAATTTTGAAATATTTTAAGATTTCTAAGATTTCTCTTTCTATATAATTTCTGAAAAAAAAAACCTTAAACTTTTCGATATTTTCTAAAATTTCATCAAAAATGATACAATTAGATCTTAGAAATATTTCAGAATTCACGCATATAAAAAAAACCCAATTTAATAATTTATATATTTTACTTCGCTTGTGCACATACAAAAATTCGTGTAAACTTAAATTTTATTCCATGTAAAATTGTAATTTTGGGCTAAATTTCAAAACATTCTCTTCGAATAAAATTTTTCTCGAAAAACGTTTAGAATATAGCCTTGAAGTATACGGTATAATATATAACTTTGAACTATAAGGTCTGTTCTTTTTAACTAAAATTCTTGTACGGTTCATTTTTTCTCTTTTTCTCTCCAATATAGAGAGAAAAGGAAGAAAGAGGAATCATGCAAGAATTTATTAGCTAAAAAGAACAGACCTATAATTCGCTGTATTGACAATGCCCTGTCGGTAAAACAGTATTTCGATATATTTATGGTCGGATCGTACTCGATATGTTGCCGGGTATTTAAAAGCGGAAATATCTGTTTTTTTCCTGATATAATTGTGACACGCTTCAGCCAGAGGAGTTTCAAGCCATGGCTGAATATCTGGCATCAATTTTTGGGACTGAGAAGGACAAGTAAGCGTAAAATCCATATTTTATATGTCGCTGGTTTACACGAAATAGGTTATAATCATGATAAACTTCATTTATTTCTCTTGCAGAGTCAATTGCTCGTTTTATTTCAAGATAGGCGCCTGTCGACATGGAGATCGATGTTCGCGAATTCACAACAAGCCAACTTTTAGTCAAGTAAGATTTACTCATCTTTTTTCATATTTTATATTTTTATATTTATGATTACAATAATTTGCATATCTCAATGTTGATATATAATGTAGATGTGTATAAGGCTTTTAATGACATATTTATATCTTATCATTAAGATATAACTTTTGTCAAACAACTTTTGTCGGTTAAGTATGTTACTCTGCCAGGGACTGTGGTAATTTTATATAAGAATTTATACCAGTATTTGTCTTGAGAATTTAAACACATTACACTTTAATGCAAATTAAATGTTTAAGTGATCCAAGAAATTAATAGAATTAATTTTTTATTATCACGCGATACATCGTTTATGCAAAGTTTGTGTTCTTCAGACATGTCTACTGCAGAATCTTTATGTAAACCCTCAGAATTCTGCAAAAAGCGCAGATGGATCTCACTGTAAGTACACTATATTGAGTTTTAATGAGAATATTCTATACTGTACGAAATAAGGATTATGTAGTTCGGAATATATTTTACGACAGTGGTTGCAAACGTATCCGACGAAGAGATGCAAGAACATTATGACAATTTTTTCGAGGATGTTTTCATCGAATGTGAAGACAAGTATGGCGAGATTGAAGAGATGAACGTGTGCGACAATCTTGGCGATCACTTGGTCGGAAACGTTTACATTAAATTTCGCAGAGAGGAAGATGCTGAGAGGGCAGTCAATGATTTGAATAATCGTTGGTTTGGTGGCAGACCGGTTTACGCCGAACTTTCACCCGTTACCGATTTTCGTGAGGCCTGCTGTCGTCAATATGAAATGGGGTAATTGTGAGCTAACACGATTTAAAGTACATAATAAATAGGTATGAAATTGTATACGAAAATTGTGTGGATCTAGCGAGTGCACGCGCTCTGGATTTTGTAACTTCATGCACTTGAAGCCGATCTCTCGGGATCTTCGCCGATATTTGTACAGCCGGAAGAAGAGTAAGGGTCGATCAAGATCGCGATCGAGGTCGCGAGGTCGTGAACGTAGGAGGAGGTCCCGATCCCGAGATAGAAGATCCAGATCCAAAGATCGACGTAAGGGAAGAGACGAGAAGGGCAGAGATGGTCGATCCGGTCGCTATTAATAAAATTTTATTCATATCTCATCTATAATTAAATATAATTAGTTTCTTGTTAATATGTCTGTTTATCTCAATTTCGTTTAATTCTTGATATTTGAATAAATTACACAAAATTATTTCTTTATTAAACAAATAATAGGTTAGAAGTTTGCGTAAAAGATTTCATGTCTGATTCCTAATTTTTTTTCTTCAATGTTTTATCATTGTCCTGTGTCGACTTACTGTGGTATTGTGACTCGAGTTCTGTAATAATGTAAAGGCGGCAGCACCGATTCACTGAGGTAAAACAAAAATAAAGTATTGTATTTTTATAAGATGTAATTTTTTGTGTATGCATATTCCTTAAAATAGTTAATGTATTCAAGTTTTTCGTTTTTGCATTAAAATATTGAAAAATATTTTATTGGTGTCCTGATTTTCCTTTTCTATTAAAAAAAAAGATATTAAGGATAATAAAACTATTATATATATTTATTACAAATTGTAATTCATCACAATTTATACATATTCACTTATACTTTTTTATTTTTTAAGTGAGTAATAAAGTTTTAAGATTGTAATGTATTTCTCAATGAAATAATTATTATATTTGAAATAATTAGTATATTTGACATTTCGATTAATTATTTTAATAATATTTTTGAAATAGTATTCAAAACAAAAATAGGGATTTATATATAAAATCTATATAAAAATTCTTTTTTATTGAATTTTCTTTTTCGATGTTTTCTACTAGAAACTTATACATTTGCCACAAGATGTCACTTGTAGTATCTTGTGTCAAAGTTTTATTTTCAGGTGTTATTACTTACATAAAAAAATGATTTCACGAATTGTTGCTTGAGAAACAGCGTTTTTTACAAAAATTAATTTGTTTAAGAAAGAATTTATACAAATTATAAGAAAAAAGATATAGATTTCTAAGTATATTATAAAGTTATGTCATGTTATTCGATATTCAATTGCAATAAAATTTTTGTATAGATTTTATTCCAAGATACTTGTAATAAGGTAAACAAATTTCTGGAATAATTTCCAATATAAATGGTAGATTCTTTCTTAATAGTAGTAGCTTGCAATCTTCGCGCAGTGTAGCTGTTCGCGCGAGCCAAGTCTTTATTCCTTTTTATTCTTATTTTAATCGGTACCCAAGCATATTCCTTGTCTCGTGCCGACCAACTGTTGCTCAACAAGTTGTTGTTGAAAGATGACGCGAAGGTGCAACGGGCGCGCGCGCAGCCAAGCAAGAATAGCAAGAAAAAAAATTAGAAGGTAGTGGAAAAAAGAAAGGAAAAAGGAAAGAAAAAAAATGCAGCAGGAAGAGAGGAAGCGAGAGAAAGAAAGAGAGAAAAAACGCACTTTCAAGGAGAATCACGTCTCTCCTCGAAATCGGTTCATCCGAACCGGGCACGTGTTTCGGCTGGGCCTAATTGCCGGGACTCTCGGGGCCTCTTGCCTCGCTTCAAGACGCCCGAACGGGCGTGCATTACTGCAGCAGATGGTGGTCGTGATTGCAGCTGCCTCCGATGAACACCTGCCTTCTTCTTCGGACGGCTATCGGAATACCGATGTCCGTTTTCTTCGCTGTCATGCACTCACTGTGCCATCGTTTATCTCGCTTTCGAGATTTATCTCCATCGATTTTGCGCTATTGCCCTTTACTTGGAAAAAAAAAAAAATTATAATTCTGACCAGAAAAATCAATATGCGACAAGTTGTAGCCGATTTTATTAATGTTCAACACATTCGTGCTGAGAAAAACGCCCGCGATGTTTACATTCTGCTGTAATACAGCTACATAAAACATGGGCGATTCCGTTAAACATGTACATAATTATTCGTTTGCGTCCATACGTGAAATTCGATTATGGATGAGCGGTAAATGCATCGCGGTCGTCTGTCATGGTTTAGCTATAATACATTACAGCGAATACAGTGTTTTTTCAGATATTTCCATATATTTTTGTAACATCATACATTAAATAAAACGCGTCCGTAAATGTTATCGCACTTCCAAGTTGATTTCAATGTGAATCCATAAAAAATATATCCCGTATACTGAATATATACCTTAACAAATTTTATATTATTGAAAATTTACGGTTGGATTTTCTTTGACCGCGATTGCGAATTTTTTAACAATAGAAAAGGCTCAATTTTCATTTAATAAAGCAATTGACAACGCTATTTCTCGAAAATAATATGATAATAAAATTATTGGGTTGTTCGGAAAGTTCGTGCCGATTTTGAAGGAAAATTGAAACGCAGAAGATTTAAATTTTAGTATACATTTATTAAATTATATAGGTTAGTCGGCACGAACTTTCCGGACAACCCAATATTATAGTTTTTTAAAATTCTCTTCTCCAAAATCATATAATTAATTTATAAATAAAAAATTTCCTAAATGCAATAATATGATTATGAATTTGAAAAGATGGAGATTGTTATAGATAATCATAAATGACAATTTTAATTGATATCAATTAGAGAGAATGTTCTTAGTTAATTTCAATTTAATAATTCCGATATTAAATCGAAATTCTATCAACTAAATGTTCTTTTCTCTATATAATAAATTCTGCGAGAAATTTGCTCAGTCGCGCGTGATACTTGAGATTTCATGAAAGTACAGAAATATTCTCGAGGACGTCGATACGCGGGATTGCAAATTGAAAGCTGAGTTGGAGCTGAGCATGATAGTCCATCCGAGAGTTCAGTATACCATAATTAATCCTGGCAATCCGCCAGAACATCCTAGTCACAAAGGAGAGACTCGTTTCTGTACGCCAGACGATGGCAGTAGAAAGGAAAAAAAAGAGAAAAAAAGAGAGAAGAGAGAGATGGAAATATATAGATAGATAGATAGATAGATAGATAGATAGATGAGTTAGACAAATAGACAAGGCAGACAGATAATGGCATTTATGTTAATATTTTAGAGCAAACCCTCTAAAAATATAGAAGAGAAATGAAGAATGAAAGCAAAGAAACTAAAAATATGAAATAAGAACTATAATATGAATAAAATATAAAAACTGTACACGTTAAATTCAATGTCAAATTATACTAAATTTAAGTAATTTTTAACCATTTCTATAGTTCGCCAATGCTTAATATGGGATTAATTTAATTAAAATAACGGAATTGAACAATTTAACTTAAGAAAATTTATTAAATTTGACTTTCGTTAATTATTTACTAAATGCATACCTATGTTAATATGAGTCGGTATTCATAGTCGGTTCTTATTTTAAGACCATCTTAAGTAATGTCTTAAGATATTAATACGGCTTCCTGATTGGTTTATAACATTTCAAGACTATATTTAAGACAATCTTGAAAATCAACTATGGATGCCGATCATGAACATTGTTTATCTCGAAATTAAATACAAAAATGGATTAATTTATATTTTGACACATACGAAAAATAAAATGTTACTTAATTCAAGGGATTGGCATTGCTTTTTTAGTATCTAGTAATTCAAATTGTAGTAGTTCTAATTATAAAAGTATAATAAAAAAAACAGAAGATAACATTATAAGTAGTAGATAAATATGAAAAATTAAAGAGAGAAAGAGAGAGACGAAGTTACAGAGCAGCTCCTGAAATATGCGCGTAAAAAATCGCGCGTTCACCAAAGTCCGAGAACAATGGATAGCTGTAACCGCGATTTCCCTCGTCAGGGAAACGAGCTAACGAGCTGTCAAACGTCACCGAGTTGGAAGAGTCCCGGGCGTTGTTGAATCTCGATGGCGCGGCGACGGACACATCTTCGATCGGTTACCTCGCGAACCGAGCCTTCCGGAGCAGAACGTGTCCCCGTCTTCCGCTAACTGCGACGGAGATTGGCAATTACATCCACCGAGATCGATTTGATATTGAAAACTGAAAACGTTTCAAATAGCAATCGGGGGGAATCTCGAGTACCACGATGTACAAAACGTTCGGCCCCGATTGGGATTCTCCTTATTTATTTCATAAATATCGTTGTAACGCTCACGTCAACGTGACAATTTTAATTAATGAGTCGTGTTTTGTAATAAGTCGTTATTGTTCACTTAATTATTCTCTGTTCTACTCGTCGTTTTTTAACGAGTGAATAAATCGACTTAACGATAGTGGTACGCGAAAATTGCAATTGAACTTCAGACACGTTGCCTTTGCGACGTAAATGATTTATGAAAGCGAGGGGAAACAAGGATCGTCGAAGAGAGCCATTCCATAAAATACGGATAACTGCGTGTCGAACAACGGCGAGAGGTATGGGAGGAGAAGAGAGTGGAGAGGACGCCTTTCAATCCCTTTATATGAGACGACTCGTTCGATGGTGGAAAAAAATGTTTTGCGGGACCATTTAATCGCAAGGTTCGCAGGCGAGTGCCGCCTGCGAAAAGCCCGAATCAACAGTGCTCTGAAAAAAAAGAGGGCAAACCTCACTGAAATTCGATCACCGCACCGGTTAATCTTGCAGGTGATCCCAACGAAGAGTAAAGCTGCAGAAGCTACATCCGGCGGCTGCATCTTTCGGCGAGAGAGTGAGAGCAAATGTGAATGAATGAGTGAGTGAGTGAGTGAGTGAGAGAAAGAGAGAGAGAGAGAGAGAGAGAGAGAGAGAGAGAGAAAATAAGCAGTAGAAATTTGTAGTACGTGCAACGTGACGACCTAATTGGTATAATAATAAAAATAGCGCGTTTCGGCGTTGCTGTGAATTCTCGTTTATATGCAAATGCATCCCGGTCGCGAACGCTTCAACGGTTATATCCGAACCTCTGCAAAAAGCCGATCCGCTTCTTCCGTTGGCGTTAAAACGATCTAAATGATCTAATCGAGTCTCGTCTGAAAATCTATGCTCGTTGCACGTCGGGTCGTCGTCGCGTCATTCACGTAATTATTTCAAAGGTTGTTTGAAAGAGAGAGAGGGAGGAAGAGGGAGGGAGGGGAGAGGAGGGTGAAAGAGAGAGGGAGAAAGAGAGAGGGAGGGAGGGGGGTGAGT
>NW_017259545.1:2697252-2705590 GCF_001594045.1 Atta colombica | reverse complement strand
ACTGCTATGCAGTTTCCTTCGCTTTAGTTCACGGCTTAATATTTTTTTGCTATAAGATAGAATGAGAGAGAGAGAGAGAGAGAGAGAGAGAGAGAGAGAGAGAGAGAGAGAGAGAGAGAGACTTTATTCCAAATCGTTCAAAATCCAGCTCGTAACTATGTTTCAGGATGCTCATAAACAAAATGAAATTATGTATCGTGGAATTTTAACATTGAATATTTTATTACAGGATATTATACTGTAATAAAATTACATTAATTCTGTATACATAATGATGATTATTGGTGATACAAGCAGTGATACGAAAAATGTAATATTTAAATATTCATTAAAATATGTAGGATATATTAACTCCTTAATTAGCTGAAACTGTTGATATTTATATAATTAGTAGACTTGATGCGAGACATTATTCTTAATACTGTCTCTTAATAATTTTTACATGACAAAATATTATCATGCATTTCTTTAGTCTAATTTCTTTTTCCCGAAATATTCTCTAGATTTTTTTAGATTTTCTTAATTAGTTTAATCGTTGATGTTTGTATGTCATAAAACCTTGCGTTTTACTTTATTCCAATTTCTTTCTCTCAAAATAACTTTCAAATTATAACCCCTTTAATTATACATATAATAACTCTTTAATTAGCTTAAATCATTAATATTTTTATGTGATAAAACGTTACAACGAGTTATTTTATTCTAGTTTCTTGTCTCATTTCATTATCTCGAAATATCCTTAGATTCTATATCTTACATTACTCATCATATTCATATATTATTTTTCCTATTTAAAAGCTTCCTATTTAAAAGTTATTTGAATAACGTTTTCAAGAATCGGACATATTTCTCTCGAGATATTCCGTGCAGACGGAGCGATATAGCGCTTCCGAGAGATTTATGAGAGACGTCTTTTACACCCTTCCTCTTTCCTGCTTCAGAAAAGAAAACCAGTTCATCAGAATTCATTGCAATCGGTATAATCGAAATCTGTTTTTGTTCCTCGATTGTGCCGCGATAATGGACAATGACATTGTTAGGGGATGCGAGAAAGGTATGAAGAATGGGGAGAAAAATGGAAGAAGCCGCGTCGGCGAAGAGGGTGACTGTCATCGTCACAGGAAGCGACTACCATGAACGGGAGAATAACGGCGAGTTTAATATGGCGCCGCGGGGCTCGTTTAATCATTTAATCGAGTCCCCAGTATGCCTCGGTTTTCCACCGTCGTAGTTTGCATCTCACCTCGTCCCATTCTTGTCTCGTCGAATATCTTCGGAAAGGCCGATTACTTAAGGACGATTTCGCGCATGTTGCTTTCCTTCTCTTCTTCCTCCGTTTCATCTCCTCTTCTAGCGTTTGAGACTTTTCCCCGTCGTGATCTAGCCTTTATCTCAGTCCTGCAATATCCGGTTGCACTGATAGCGAAGCTCATCAAGTCCGGATCGGTATCCACGAAGCCTGAATCCGCCGAGCGTGCAGATGGCCCCGTTGATCCTGGACAGCAATATTCAAATACAAAGGGTAGTTGAGCCGCTTCGAGTGCAAAGTACACACTCGACGGATCTGCAGTCGTAGTAACTTGCGAGAATATCGATATAATGAAAGAATCTAAATGCCTAAAGATGTCTTTCGAATCATGGACCTCTATAAGACACGTGCACAAAATTGCACATAATTTCCTATAGTCTTATTACTTGCAATAAAACAGAAGATTTATTTAATATAGAATAATTAGGCTCTTCTCAAACGACATGTGTGAATGCAAATTCTATCAAAAAAGGAAATAATTTTATATATTTACACGAAAAGGATGATTTTGCTGAAGTATCTAAAAATTTAGATAGATACAGAACTGAAAATAATTTTGTTGATCCATCGAAATAATTAAATTATAAATTATGTAAGAAACACATAATGAACTGCAAAAAATGTTGACATTTTAGCAACTAATTTGAGTCCTACATAATTGTTTTGATGATCCCGCAAAATTATTTTCAGATCTGTATCTATAAACTAAATTTTTAGACATTTTAGCGTTCTTTCCGTGTGTTTATTGCGATTTAATTCGTATAAAAAGAAGTAGACTGCTATTTTTCAGCTTTGGAAAATATTTTTACGTTTTTTTGCAGTTCAATATGATTTTACAATAAGCAATTTAGAATTTTATTGAAATTGTCATGCATATTCTCGAATTTTTCAATGAATTGTTAGGACAAAACATTCCAGCTATGAGACACATGTTCGATCGCACATAAAAAAAAGCGATAGTACCACGTGAAAAAATAATGACAGCGTAGTTCACGAGAATCACGAACTTGTCAACAAATGCGATGTCTAACCAGGAAGCAGTTTCATCTTTATATTCTCATTTCCCTCCGTGCTATCCCTTGGCATTCGTTCCGCTCGGCAGTGCGACAGATTACGCGAGAAGAGATAAAATGGTGAGAATAGAGAACGCTCGGGGGGCGTAATAATTCGGTACTAAATGCGGAGGAAACCCGGCCACGCTCTGACGGTTAGTAGGCAGTACGGAATACAGTCTGTCTGTAATGCAGCTTGGTGCGCGGATAGGTCGGGCTTCTCTAGAAAATAATGATAGCGAAACCCCTACGGGAAATATTTTGCACAGAAAAACCGAGGAACTAAGTATATGTGGCTCGTCTTCGGTAATAATGGGAAAAAAAAATTAAGTTTCGTAGATGAAAATATTTTTGACATACTTACGTCTAAAATACGGAAAATGAGAGAAATAATGAATGCAACCGCGAGAACACATTTTATTTTTTCCATTTTGTTCCGTCGTAATTGTTTTGACTTATTAATCGCAATTAATATTGCTAGAAGGAAGAAAAGCTTTCCTTGACAAGTAGAGTCGGAGGAAGAGCCGAGGCGAAACAATAGGAGGTAAACGAGCTCTAAAAAATGTGCAAAAGTAGAAGTAGTTGAGGATGTTTAATGGAGCGTCTCGGTAAAGAAACGAGCCGCTGCTGACGCGCGAGTGCACTTGAGTCTTTCTTACTGTAAGATCGGACAGCTTTTTGTTCGAAAGATCCTGCGACTTACAATTTGTCGAAGAGATTGAAGACTGAAATGTAAGAAGCAAGATATATCTGTATTTGTATGTCTGCGATTTGTTGTTGTTTAATTTCTTGGCATATAATAATTTCGCATTTTTTAAAAATCAATTAAAAGAAAAAATTCTTTTTTTTGATTGAAGTGAATCTTGGTGCTTAATAATATTTATATGCAAATTTGCAAATGCATTTTTCAGTTCTACAAATTGCCCGTCGATTCGGTTTATCGGACTTCAAACGCAATCATCACAAAATTAAACTGGAAATAACATCGCAAATTACATTGAGCGTCAATTTTAATAATGACGCTATTAAGCATCTTAAAGCACTGAAAGAGCTTATTGCGAAAAGTATCACCTCAGCCAAGGTTTCAATCTGGATAGATAAATGTATTTGCAAATTTGCATGTAAATATTATTAAGAGCTATATACGACTCAAAATAAGATTCTTTCTTTTAATTGATTTATCGGTTTAATTTCCACTTCTAAGCAATTTTTATATCCATTAAACGTTCCGGAATGTTAAAAATATTTTTAAGCATAAATTTTAAGAGCAACTAACAAATAATAATAAAAAAATTTATGAAAACTGTACAAATTATAACAATATTACTGTAAGATTTAGTGGTAACCAATGTTGGATTGGTCAAGGAATCAGAAATTGGAGTGTCTCTGAACGATCATTTCGCCACGTTCATATTTCTTCATATCGACAGCAATTTCAAAGGTACTTTCTTATATTGCTGAAGGTTCGTGCGCTTCTTCTGTCTAACATCAAAGGACACGAATATATGGTAGCGCCGGATATGAGAATTTGCGCTCGTTTTCGATAGAGAATTTGCGATAGGTCTATTCTGTTACAAATCTTCCGCCGCCAATAAAGGTCTTTATCCGAAAAAGCTTCCGTGGAGGATTACGAGGACGTGGTTTCTCTATTGGCTTTCCCGGGGCGAGGAAACTCGGACGGGATCTCCCGTTTTCCAAGCGTTTAATTGGGATTTTATACGACGAATTAGACTAAAAGGCTATTCGCGTAGGTTCGTTTAACGAGTATGGAAGAAAACCTTGGATATCGGGAGCTCGCGCTGTCCGTCCTGCGGACATCCCGCGCACAACGGATATTTAAACTCTCTGACTTTCCAGCACTTTGCTCTCGCATAACACCTACAGGCAAGACCGCTTGAAAAAACACCTGCGAAATCGTCTGGTTACTTTACACTCTCAGTTCAGGGGGAAAGACGGCCTGTAGAAATCTTTTCCAACTATGTAATGGGCCTACAACTGCTAAATCTTTCTGCTGAAACTTTCGTTGGAAATATTTGTCCGTCTTATTTGAGATGTTTTAAGTGCAAATATAGACAATTATTTTTATTATTATTTTCTGTAAGATAAAAATATAATAGATCAAGAATGAAGAGGTTGAAACTGCGAATGTTTCAATGAAGGTGTTTCAATGAAGAATTAAACCTCTTCAATTGAATCGCAAATTATTCCGCGTTTTATTATTAGAAATCAATGCGTTACGCAATGTAGTTTATGTAAAAAAAAAAGTATATATTAATTAAGGCATGTTTCATTGCTACAAATGAACTGATATAACTGTTCGCTTAAAGAAATACATTTAGTATACCTATTTGTTGCAAACGTAAAGCAAGCGGTAAAACAAATTATCCGCAAAAATTATTTTAAAGATCCTAACGTGTAAAAAGATGATGTTTGATACGTCGCAATTGGTGTCCGATATCTCGTTACGATGAATTTACGACGGCAGGCAATACATGCAGACCGATTTTCTTGTCTATCTGCTGGCAGTCGATGAAAAAGGAAGGGCCGTCCGGATGGACGAACAGACGGGGTGCAGGATGAGAGGAGACGCACGACGGGAGGAATGGGGAGGAGGAAGGCACGCTTCGTCGAATCCGAACCCCTTCCCCCTCCTCCCCCGGATTCTTCCCACGTCCATTTCCCTTTGTCGTCGCGTTTTCCTGCGGTTGCTGGCACTATGGCCGCTCCACATCGTGCCGCCCTTCTCCCTCCTATCGATCGCGAAACGCGAAATGGGGATTCCCTTAATTTAGACCCCGTTTTGATGGAACACTCGCCCGATAATGGATTCGGGATGCTTTGACGTTTGGATGTTTCCCGTACAGAGTACTCTGATTTAGTGTGGATTTGACTCGCGAAAGAACAAAGGCGTTCATAAAGAAGATCCGATGCTCCCGATGCTGGGATAGCGAGAGATAAAAAAGTCGTAAATGTTTCTATATATCGAAGGGGACAACGTTAATAATCGTTAAGACAAAGAGCACCGTGGAAATTTCTTTCAACCTATACCGATAATAATCCGAGGAAACGATTTTACGTCTTGAAGAAAAGAAAGTATGACCGTGAGAGAACGGTAGCTAATGAAGCTGCAGATTTTTTCGATAATTACAGAAAGAGAAAGTGAAAGAGAAATAAATTATAATCAGATATAAATAAAATTAGATTATTGCTGAATATCGCAATAAGCGATAGATTCGTGCAACATCAGTTTCAATTAATTTTCCTTGTTTTTTTTTCATTGTTTCGCTAATGTACCTACTCCGCACGTTTCTCAGATCAGTACACAATACGTTTTCATATTTTTCATACGTTAAACTCAATTTACGATTACACAGTTGCGGTTGATATTTATTCTGTTTCAAAATGCAAATAAATTATCAATTCAAGCAAAACAAGAATTGTCATATTTGGACAATTATCACCACTGTTTGTTGAAAACCAACAATATTTTCGAATATCTCGCGCGCATTTCGCGCCGATATGTGTAGGAAAATCTTTATTTAGCTACACGATTATTACGAGATATGTGTTTAAAACATCGAGAAGCTTGTTCCGTTTTCGCTAAGTAGATGATGGCGAATATTGGTAGGATCTTCTGTAGAGTATAGAGTCATATACGAATTTTTTGTATCAATTTTTCAGTTTCATTCAGTATTTGAGTGCATTGTGCTTGGCGAACAATAACTCATCTCGATATTGCTAGGCTAGTTCTCACATCCGATATTCCCTGTGCATATCGATACCGCTTTCCTTTCGTCCCTTTCTACCCTTCTATCTTTCTCTATCTAGTTCTCACTATGTAAATTCTTCACTTTCTCTTTCTCTCTCTTTCCCTTTCTCACACTTTTCCCTCCCCTCCCCCCCTCTCTCTTTTGCCTTTTCTATCAATAAAGTGCATGCCCGTTTACGATTTTACGAGGCGAGACGAAACTTCGTCTATTAACCCGTGACTTATTAGTCATTGGCTGCGATGCACACGAGCTGCAAACGATCACGTCGATGACATATTTGGTCGATGAATATAACATATTCATTGAAATGCTAACGAGGCAACGAGTACGACGCGGCTGCTGTCAGATAAAGTAGGCGAGATTTTGTTGAAATGCGGTATCGGTGAGCGGAGGGCTGCCTTTGTGGCTAAAAGTGTTTCATTCAACGTATTTTACATATATGCATAACTGTAACTACTTTATAGTTTCGAAACAGATTATTCGTGTTTGATCTCGGAAAATCGCGCGAGTTTCGATCACGCTCGTTATCGTATATTCACTTTACGTTAGTTTTACACAAACGGTTTATAAAGTTATTAAAACACTAATTTTTTTACGCCATGTAAAATTATCATATAAAAAATGCAATTCTTCTTGTCTTACAGCGATCGAAAGTCATCATATATATTACATTGGAATTATATTACATTTTTCCGCTCTTTTCTAAATCGTGGGGTCGAATAAATTTTTAATTCGCTCCTAAAATTCATGACGACATTTTACTGGCAATTTAACACCTGCTCACGCATTCTCTTGGCTTCTGCTACGCTTCGCATCTGTCACAATCCCAACGATCTCTCAATGCCGGAGTCTGGTTGTCTGATACTTTCTCGCAAAATAATCTTTCGTGACGGACCTAGACGGCCTTGCCAGGTGTTTCCATGCAGGACGCATCGAATTTAGACAAGCCTTTATTCAAGTCTTCAAATCAGTTTGTATGCGTACATGAAAGAAGATCATTTCTAAAAAATTCTTTATACAACAAAATTGTTCGAGATTGAGAGAAATTACACGCAAATGTATACAAATTCTTAACCAGAATCGCAATAAAGTAGTTCAGTAGAAGATATAAGTAATTGAGTCATTTCTCGGAACTCCTCCTTTTCTCATGGATTAAGTCAGAACTCCTTCTGTCGGAGTTAAGAATAATCTCTCGCGTGGAGTCTTATTATGCGCTCTCCTGGCTTCCTGCTCTCGTTTACGTTTGCGGAGCACGTGGACTTCTCGCTTGTGGAATTGTCTTCGCCCGATAGGATGGCGAGCACGAAGGAGCTAGATAATGAAGGATGGAACGGCTGGTCGGCCAGCACGGCCAGTGTTTGAGAAGCACTAGTCCAGTCCCAGCAGAGTGGTCGGTCTTCTACAAGGCTATCCGGCGGACCGGAGACAGAACGGGCCACTTCCCGTGGGAGCCTGTTCCATCTATCGCTACCTGGCCGAGTGCCTCAGCGCGTGAGTGAGAAACCAGGTTATATGTAGATACGTACTCCCTCACCATCCCCAGCATTCCCACTTTTCCTTGCGATCCCGCCATCCCCTTCTGCCTACTTTCCTCCGGATTGTCGCCCACGAGGATCTCACAACGGTACCCCATGGTACGTGCTATGTCGAGAAAAGAAGCCTTTTCCCCTTTTACCATATATGTATATACGATATATATATATATACAAGCACACACATGTGCACACAAAGGACTCGTTCTCCACCTCGTACGATCCTCCGGCTTTCATCCTTTGCGAATCGATATTATACGCGTAGTGCCACGTCTACTTTAAAACCACTCTCGACGTTTTCTCTTTCTCGCCTGTTCGACGAAACCTTGGAATCGGAGACTCTCGTCGACAATGGCGAAAGGGTAATGTTGCTTCGATATATCATTTGCTTTTATATCACGCGATACACGCGTAAATCTTATCCCTAATATATGAAACGAGACTCTCTCTTTTCGTTCTTTACTTCGACCTTGTAAAATATATATAAATTAATTCTTAATGGTGTAAGTTAAATTAGATCAAATTATGATTAACATATGATTAACATAAATAAATAAAATGCGATTGAGGCTGATGTCTATAAATAATATTTTCATGTAAATATTAAGTACATTTTTTTGCAGTTTTCAAGAATTTACATAGAAATATTATTAATTATTAATTATTTGGCACCAA
>NW_017259545.1:2695854-2697152 GCF_001594045.1 Atta colombica | reverse complement strand
TTATAATTTAAAATTAATTTTTTAATACGTAACGTATGTAGATAATTTTCTGTAATAACATGCAAGTCTGCTTTCTGTATCTTTTTTTCTCTATTCCTCTCTTACGAAAGCTTCATATATTCCTCGTGTATATGAGATACTTCATTAATATCTAAATTTAAATATTTTCAAAAAATATGTAATAAATATTTTCAATTCTAGTCATGTATAATGTATTGTCTCGTTATAATTATCGTTTCTATTTATTTCTGGTACACTTTAGCAACAATATTGCTAAATCATTTGTGTATCCACATGTTCTTGCACATGTCAGTGTAATTTTATGAGTATACAATAAAATAAAGTAAAATTAAATTCAAAATATATAAGAATTTTGAGATGAATATTCTTTTTCAACCACAATGTGGTTCTTGAAGGAAAAAGATAGTTGGACGTTGAGTTAAGAGTTCATGTACTCTTCTGAAAAATGATGAAATTACCTGAGTTATCCTGGATGACAAGGAAGCCATCGCATGTGCAGGGCACGCGCCTACTCGAGTTACGGAATAAATGATATAAACGTAAGTTTTCAAGACCTCGGGCGAGAGGCAGATGCGTAAAGTTTTTTTTTCCCGGAGGACTCGATTGAATTGCCGGAAGTTTTATGTTGCTTCCGAAAGGATATTAACGATCCTTCCTGAATCCTTACTGAATTTGTACGATGGGGAAAGGATTCAATAGTAGGAAAAATAGTAAAACACAGAAAACTTTCTTAAACTGCATCGATGTCTCAATGATTTGTCGAGTTTCGCAATAATTTTTTAGTTAATAATGCAACAAAGGCAAAACGACAGTAATTATTCATCCGTACTGAAGCACACTCACAATTTTTCTTCGCTGTTTGCCTCGCTATTGTTTCTCTGTAACTGAAACTCGTTATATGAACTCGGTTGGTGGTCCTCAAGCGCATAATAATCTCCTTTGTACGATATATATACCCGAGTGGCTGGTATTTTACATAAAAATAGGAAAATTGTATATGCGTTGATTCGCGTAGCTTGTGCCAGATTATGTACGATTTAAAGCATACGATTTTTCGCGTTGTTTGATTTCGTAAAAAAAAAAAACAAATATCAATCATAAATTCGATAAATGTTTATTTACACTATTCGTCAATCTAATATTCTAATCATTAAGAATGTATAGTCATGTATACAGTCTAAAAATAAATTATGGAAATTTATACTTTCCGCATATGTATAAATATAAATGTTATATATGTATGAATCAGTTCAATAAGGTCAATATATATATATATA
>NW_017259545.1:2694754-2695726 GCF_001594045.1 Atta colombica | reverse complement strand
TTGCATGAATTGTAAATTTTACTGAAAAAAATATACTTATTTTTAATAAATCAATTGTATTAAAATTTAATATTATATATTTTTTTTTTCAATAAAATTCACAATTTATGCAATTACATATATTTTTTAATGAAAGTCATGAGAAAAATATTTTTATAAATAAAGATATATTTATTCGTAGAAGAACCATTAATTTGATTTAACAGTTATTATTTTATTGCATACATATTTACTTATTGTATGTAAATGTTTAATTGGCACTATTTAAATAAAAATTTATTAAAAATTTAGTACGTTTTTCACAATTTTAAAGCACGATTCAATTGCGTTGTCGATGTTACGTGCGTCGTATCGAATAATCCCGCGCGTTCGATTAAAATTCACTAATCTTTTCTTTCTCTCGCGTGCGCTAAATTACACGGAACATTTGCTTCTACAACGGCTACGATTTCGAGAACACGAATGTCAACATTCATTTCAATCGTTTGACAGTTTCCGTCGCGCGTTCGCAAGCACTTTATTTTTTTTTTGCTTTCTCGCAGATGCTTTTTCCGGAACGCGAGATGTAATCTGCATATAAGGAAAGTGCAGTGTATTATTCAGAAGCTCCGCGCTTCGTGTTTTTAATCTTCAAATCTCGTAGAGGACGATCGATCATCGCAACAATTTGTTCTTGCCGGTGATTCGCTTATCGCTGGATCGAATAGCGAAAAATAAAGGAAACTTCGCGACAGTAAATGCCGTCGTCAACGACGAGTTTTGCTGGCGTTCTGGATTTGTTGCGAGAAATCGTTAATCGTATTACAGATCGAAGCAACGAGGACCGATCCCTCGAATATCTCGGCCGCTGCGGCTTACTATTTTTCCGTCCTTCGTAATTCTCCACTGTCAGATTCGATTAGACGTTTTCCTTCCGTAGGTCGGATTATACGAGAGGGATCTCGTCGGGATAGGGAAAGAGTTAGTTACTCT
>NW_017259545.1:2662938-2694654 GCF_001594045.1 Atta colombica | reverse complement strand
CTCTCTCTCTCTCTCTCTCTCTCTCTCTCTCTCTCTCTCTCTCTTTCTCTCTCTCTCTCTCTGCTGTTAGATTTGCCCTGTTTCCTTCGCTCGACGCAAGAAACTTCTTCACAACTATCCTCTACCAAGGATCTGCGTTTTCTTTCCGATTTTCCTCTTGAAATATGTATAATGTATATAACCGCTCGTTCGTTTCGAAAGTGGGAAACTTACCAGGCCGTTCTACGATAGTACTGGCAGGGCTGACTTTTCTCTCCTGGTGTTTCTTTCCGTTCCGGTTGCTTCCGAGATTACGAGATTTCATTTAAATTATAATCGTGAGCGCCATAGCGTCGTCCAGACTGGAGTGGATTTAATTAATAGCGTCTACAGGAACAGCGGAAAAAGGGGATGGATACCCGAGAAAAGAAGAAGTCGCAATGCAATCGCGACTCGTCTCGTTAGCTAGGACTTAGCACTGTGCCGACCGGAAGACAGTTCTCGTCAAACAACGGAAACGAGACGAACTAGCAATTAGTAAACTATTTCTTCCGCACTGTTTTCATGGTGGAAAGTTTTTCATACTGCAGTTTTAAAACATTCCACGTTTTAATAATAATAAAGAATAAATACAAATAAGTATAGATAGAATACTGACATGACATTTGTCTGTAACTATTCTTATTTTCTTATGTTATTTATTTTACTACACTGTATTGTATTACTATTATACTGAAATAAATGTAATTATCACTAACATTATAAAAATAATAACTATACAAAGCTCCATAATATCCTTAATCATAATTATTTTATCAGACAATTATAATTACAAATGTCAAATATTTTTCTTTCATTAGAGTATCTTAAATAATTATTTGAAAAACAAGATTCTAAAAAATGGACACAGGTTGTCAGTTCTTCAATTATTACACCTTGAGAACCATACGAGAAGCATGAGTTCTCGTATTCATGGATACTTTACGCGAGAGGTTTGATCTACCCAACGGTAACGGCTGGCAATAACGCATTCGTATCTCCGTCGAGACTTCAATGATGGCCGGTGTACACCCATAAAAAGGGGCGCTACCCATCCCGTTTTTCCCCTTTGTCCATTCGCAACGGGGTCCAAGATAGCACACAGGAGAATCTCTCTCTCTAGGACCTACGAGAGGCGATTGTCTGCATGCGGCAGGGAGCGGGACTAAACATAAAATATAGCCGGAGATACACGCCCACGCATCGACGGCGGTTTGCCATCGTTAAATACCTAAACTGGCCGTCAGCTTTCCCTCCCATACTATCCCACAATACGTGCGCGAGGCATGTTAAACGATTAATCGCGTTGATTGGATTCCAATTAGCCTGCTCATGGGTACAATCGTAACCATACTGAATGCCGAATACTTTTGGATTTTGCGTATTAATGGGCAACATACCCTTTTCATACCCTCTACCCTTCCCTGTCCGAGTTCCAACATAAGCGTGCTGCGTTCCCGTTTAGTACATGCATTTTCGCGCGATAATTCTCACATTTGATACATGCGGTAAAAACCAATTTTCCATTATATACAGCGCGAAATCCCGTAGTGAAAAAGGTAGATGGAGAAGATTAAAAAAATAGATAAATTAAAAGTGATGATGATGAACCGAATAAATTTAATTCTTATGTTTCTCGAAATTTTTATTGTTATAGTATATGTAGGTATTAGATATCAAAGCAATTTAATCTAATCTCTTGAATTTAAATAACATTTTATTATTTTTAATTTCCATCTGTGTCAAAATATGTAAGTCAATTTATTTCTGTAGTTAGTTTCAAAGTAACACATTCACATTAACATAGTTGGTAAATAATAAATTGAGTCAAAATTATTATATTTTTTGGAGTTAAATTATTTAACTCCGTCGTTTTAATTAAAATAACGACTTACTAAATTGAGCGGTAGTGACCTGTAGAAATGATTAAAGATTAATTTAAATGTATAATTTGACATTATGAATTTTTAATCAGTTTAACTGACTGTTTTCAGAGTCATTGCAAGCAGATATGTAAGTTATTGCATTTTTTGTGCAATTGAAAACTTTTATCATTGAAATTAAGTTAGACAAATTTTTTACTTTTCATATTTTCGCTTTAAAGAAAAAGTTACATCGATACCTTAGAAGAAAAATAAAAATTTGCGTTTTAAAAAATAATTATTAAAAGGTTGACAAATAAAAATGTTAAGAAGGACGGCAAAATCTCTCTTTTGTACGAAAGCAATTTTTGTAGCGACGGTCCTTACGTTACAAATGCGCGATTTCCCAGATTTTATTCATTCTTTTATTGCAAAGCTGTCTACTTGTAAACTTTATAATTTATACGAGATTCAACACTTTGTCATGAAAATCTCATTGACGGTCTTTGAACGCGTCGCATGAACGGAGCACGCATCTAACTTCGATAAAATTACCGTCGCAGGCATCCCATGTATATCGACTGAACTCCGCTTCTCTTTCATTAAACGAGCTTAAGTGCTCGCGAGACGAACCTGATAAATTTCACAGTGTAACGAGTTCGAGTTACCTTTCTCGCTTTTGCGGCGGAATTGCGCGAACCTCGGGGAGGCGAGTCGAAATCGCGCGTGGCGCGGCGTAGCGTGGATTCGCTTCCACCAGCCGTTAAGCCGAACTAAGCTCCGGCAAAGTGTCGTCGACTTAGAGTACGAGCGACCGCCTCGGCTAAGCTGCGCGTGTAAAGTAATTCCGTTTAGTCTCATGGTGAATTAATAAAGAGTCAACCCCGATGGGATCGTCTGTATGTGACTCAGCGCCGACGGAGTGGTCCATTTTACTCTTGCGAGAGCGCGCTTCTCTGCTTCCCCTTCATCGTAATGTCTCTTTTTGTGCCACGCGTGTGTCCCGATTCGAAAACGTCGAGAACGATTTCGAAGCGACGATTTCGAGCAAACTGTGGCCGAACTATAAATGACTATTCACCTTGAGCAGAAGAAGGAAAGGAAAAGGAATTCTGTGTTTGCGTATTTGCATTCGATTTCTCGTATCCTTCGAGAAGAAAGAAAACATGGAGGGGCGATTGATGTCTCCATGTAATTTGCTAATAATTTTTCAAAGGTGCTGAGGAGTGCGTTCTCTCCCTATCTTTTTCACGACGCGTATCTTCAAGTAAACTACTATAATTTTTAAGTAAAATACATTGTGAAAAAGTATGTAAAACTATATAATGTATAAAAGTTACACAATTTATAGTGAAAATATATAAAATTTTGTGTTTTTACAAAAATTAATACTTTTATTTCTAATTGTATAAATATATATCGTTATGTTAAATGGAAAATTACTAATACCACATTTTAATACGTAAAATGTACATATTTAAGTAATATAATAATAATATCACACATACTATATTATATTTGCATTTTTATATTCTTAACATATATTATTAACATAGTTTAAGAAAAATTGTACGTAATTGTTGATTAATTAAGTAAATATGTCTATAATTGCAAATTTATCTTTTGTAAATTATTTAATTATTATTATAGATAAAAAGAGAATAATTTTATTTGTAAGTTTATAATTTTATTTGTGTGTGTGTGTGTGTGTGTGTATGTATGTGTGTACCTTTAATAACATAGTTATACAAAAATGGACTTTTTGGGGGGAGAGGAGGGATAATCACAGTGTTTTTTTGTTCGCTGAAAACGAATTCAGTGGCGAAATTGCTCTATCGCGTCAGGATTCCGAGAAAATTGAGATTAAATATGTCAAAATTGACATTTTTTGATTATATTTATCCTTTTTGTGGCCAAAATAAATTTTTTCCAATTTCGTTTACTTTAAAGTACTTTCTTTTACCTATAATGTGAATATATGTATTTACTGTGATTGTTTTTATATATATAATTAGCATATTATAAATCATTAACCTGAATAGATAACATAGTTGAACATTTTTTTGAATAAACGAAATATTTTCCAATTAACTTTTGGTCGTTGAAAACTAATCCGGCAGCAAAATTGGTCTATCACATTTAACTTATCTATTCAATTTATATACCTTTTTATATACCTTTTTATAGTATCCTAACTATTAACAAAAAATCGTACCGTAATAAATATAAATTCATATTGTAGATAAAAAGTAGCTTTAAAGTGACGTAAATGAAATTGAAAGAAATTTATTTTGGTCATAAAAAAAGTGGTAACTATAGCTAGAAACGCTAATTTTGATACATTTAACCTAATTTTCTTGGAAACCTGACGTGATAGGCCAATTCTCCGTCGGATTCATTTTCAGCGACCAAAAATATCCGAAAAACACTTTATTTATTTAAGTCCCAGAAAAGATTGAATGGACTACTTAAAATTATCCAATATAACTGTTGTAATTTTACATAAAATTTTTTTAAATATTTCTGTAATATTTCTTAAACTATGTTATTTTAATACGAACATAAAACTGCAAATATAATATGTGTGATATCCATTATAATTGTTATAATTTTAAATGAAATTTTTTTACGGTGTAATATTGAGAAAATATTTGACAGAGAGAGATTTAGATTTCATATGTAAATATGTCTAAAATGTAGGATGCATTTATATATAATTATATATAAAAATATATAAAGATTTCATATACTTTGGGTTACATAATTTGTTTGTACAACATATTGAAAACTTTTCACTCGATGTTTTATTGATTTTTGCATGAGTATTTAAAGAGTACATACATCAAATAGCAATCAAATGTTAATGTACCTTCTCTCAAACACAGGGGAGGGTCTTCTTAATACAGATTAACTCAAGTACATTCAGCGAATGAATTAGTCGGATCTCGTTTCCGCACAGGAGAGATTCTCGCAAAAGCGACATGAGAGAAATACAGAAGTATCTTACGAGAAAGCACGGAAACTGAATTGAAAGTTTCACGAGGAATTCTTGTTTGGGAGCGCAAATTACCTGGTTTTCGAGATCTTCCTTCCGTTTGCGCATTCTTTTTGGTTCTTCTTCCCGTTTCTTCTTGCGAACTTGCGGTAATGGTACTTTCCATATAATAAAGGATAACTGTCTACGACAGATGCCGCGCGAAAAAATACAATATGCAATAAAAACGTTTCAAAAATCATGAAAAATTTAAAAAAGATGTGTGCATGTTATAATTTTATCGATAAAAAATTATTACTAAGGTCCACTTGATGCTACAAATGCTTTGAAGCATTCTTGAATTGGTCAATTAATAAAATTCTTTTTAATATTTAAAAGTATTTATAACATTAATTGACTTGCATTCTGTATCGGCTAAAAAAAAAACAAAAATTAGCTAACTAAAAAAAAATCATTGTTCGTACAAGATAAAATAATAATTGTTCACATAAGTGGTCTTCATCCGCGTATAAAGGTAGTATTTTTAAGGATTTGAGAGCTCACTTGATAAAATTCTCTCTATTCCAGCCCATTTGCCACAAACGGAGTCTACTCAGACACGAGGGATTATCGTCCCAAAGGATGAAAGGATACGAATACTCGCGCGCGCTGGAGATGAAATTATTAAAGAGATATTCGGTGTGCAGGCGCGTCGTTTGAGCGCCGGCATCTCGGCGTTCACAGAAAATTTATGTGAACGAGTGCTGATCGATTACTGAGGCATTCAAAAGGTGTCTTTCGTGTTTCTGTGTAAGTGGAGATAAAACACGGGCATTGCAGTCGCGTCGTCTAGAATTATGCAGATTATGCCAGAATGGGGGAGAGGTAGCGCGGGCCAAAGTCGAGGGAGTCTCTTAATAATTCACGATCCCCTAATGAAGAGTCGTGATGAATCGCGCGATTCATGACGGTCCAATCGAATGAATCATTCTGCGCCCCTCTCTCTCTCTCTCTCTCTCTCTCTCTCTCTCTCTCTCTCTCTCTCTCTCTCTCTATCACATCGATCGTTAAATCCGTCGTTACTAATTACACTCCAGTAGCGAGCGTATTTCAAAACATAATCGAGGCGTTAATTTACTCATAGAGGTAATACGTATGCTCACTTCATTCCAGATACAAACCGCTCCCTTCCAATGGATATTCCTAACTCGAATTTCAATTGCCCATAGGTGAGCAATGCGCCAGCTAAGTGAAACTCATTTCGCAAAATACAGATTAGTCTGCCACAAATAGAGCAATTGTTTGTCATTTAATAACGATGAATGATTATCAACTTTATACAATGTTATTAAAATAGCAACCTAATATTGAATTAAATTAACATTTTGTTATTTTTAATTTCATGTGTTAAAATGTAACATTCATTTCCGATTTGGATTTGGTTGAAAGTACATTTAGTAAAAGTAATAAACTAATTTGAGTCAAATAAAATACATTTTCTTGAATTAAATTGTTTAATGTTATCGTTATAGTTAAATTAACGACGTATTGAGTAGAAATAGTGACAATAGAAATGATTAATAAATGATAAAAATGGCAAAACTAGAGAACAAGCTAATGAGAGTACGACACAGGCGTAGAAAGCAAAGCGCAATTGATTTAACAAATATGAAATTAATACATAAATTAAATGTTCAATGATTAAATTCGAACGTTTCGATCCACTTTGGAGTCTTCATCAGCGACACGTAATCTTTCATAAATTTCTACGTCCTCCAAACAGTTAAATCAAGTTAGTCACTCCTGCATTGCACGATCCAAAGTGAAACATGTTTAACTATTGACGATGACAAAATCTGTTTTCAAATTGGAATTGTTACAAAAGAGAAAGAGTATGGATTCACAAAACAATTGCTCATCCGATATACAGTTTGCTGTAAATTACATATATAGACGCATAAAGCATTAATGCTCATTTTTACTAATGTAGTTTAATTTTAAACTCAATTCAACTAACTTTTCACCTTTTTCTAATTCTAAGAATTAGGAAAAAGAATAAGTTGTCTAACATGTGTCTGTAATTATAAAAATAATTAAAATTGAGTATAATTTAACATCATGAATTTAGCAGTGTAACACTTGTAAAAAAAAAACAGCATAGATGACACAATGCGAGATTCACAATGCGTGGTACAATTCACCCCATACAGGTTATTTCACAGCAACATTGCAGCAATATTGCAATAATATTACAAATGTTAATGCAATCTTCTGTGCTGTAGGGTTAATGAAGACAAAACACGATGAAATAAAAAGGGAAGGAAAGAGCAATGCAGGAAAAACTGTCATTCGTGGACGGACGCAAATTCGACTTCGAAATTGCGTGCCTTGAGCCCGCTGATGTTTCGCGCGACGTAACAACGAGACGTTGATGAATTACGAGGGCGATTATGGCCGTGTGGGTGGTAACAACGCTACAGATTACAGGAGATGCTGCTTATTACACAAACGGAGGATAACGCGTACATAATGTCGAGGTGCACGCGCTCCTGTAGTTCGACACGCATTGCCGCGTGTATACGAAGGCGTACACGTGTGCCATTATATGGGTGGAGTTAGATTATATACTAGAGTAGGTTGGCTAATTATTGGGCTTATATGCAATCATTTAGTCGGTTCAATACCGAGAGAATTTCTCGAGTTGGCGCTTTCTTTACTTTGCGAGCAATATAATCTTAATCAGACTACTGATTTTATCTCTGAAACGCTCGACTAAGTTACTAAGTTACTCTTCTGTCCTAATCACGACGAACTTAGATTAATATTCATCTACATCCTAGAATTCATGAATGCTGAA
Source organism: Atta colombica (assembly GCF_001594045.1). Classification (NCBI taxonomy): domain Eukaryota; kingdom Metazoa; phylum Arthropoda; class Insecta; order Hymenoptera; family Formicidae; genus Atta; species Atta colombica. The sequence continues at coordinate 2,686,943 of NW_017259545.1, read as the reverse complement.
TATGAATTATACGATTTCTACAATTTCCATTACGTTTTTCCGTAAGCATTGCATATTAAAGCAATCTGCGTTACGCGAGAGAGTTTCCATCAAACAAACGCAATATCCTGACTTATCCGTCATAGTACTCGTTTCATGAAGGACTTTCATTATTTCTTCGGTTAATAATGTTTCATTGCAACAATCGGATCGATAAAAATTCCTTAAAACTTTCAATCGTGTTCTTATAACGAACGAGTACTCTCGTAATGGTCGATGTGGAGTGAAAATTAGAGCCGTATGTAAAATCCTGTTAGACATTTATCCGCAAATTGTGGTATGAAAAGGAGAGATGGAAAGACGGGATAATATATCGTTGCGCAATGATGGTCCTGTCGGAGGGCTGAAGTCGGTTGCGAGATCGTTTGCGAGATATCGTGTCCGGGAAACGAGCGGCAGCGCGATGAAGTGTACATTATGCAACGGTTTATGCATCATTTCCCTTTCTCCGTCGACTCCTCCGCAACCACCCAGATCGACCCGCTCGCGGCGTTGGCCTATCTAGGAGCGCATCCGCGAATTAATTAGTTCCGGAGCAGATAGCTCGAATGCGAGCGGTGCGGGTTCGTATACATCGAAAATTGTCGTCTGATCAGTACGCGGGCGGGTAACACCGCGAGTGCATTTTAACGACGGTTCACCGGATCGATCGCGCCTATTATTACCTCGCGAATGCTCCTACCACGCGTGGCTGCTGTTTCCCGTTTTGAGCCGTGTCCGTGTTAACTGCGTACGCTCCGATTATCCAATTTATCGGCGATCCGCGTGGCGGCGGGCCGTTAACGGATTGCACGCGGACCGAGCGGGTACGCGCGAATTAGCGAGATTGTTTTCTAACGAGGCGTACATACAGGGCGCGTACGACATCGAATTAACAATCCGGTGTAGCTGTATCCGATGGCGCCGATATTCGACGCGTACTAACGTAGTTGGGCCAGCATTTTCGGAAAACACGCCGGTCAGGAATGCGGCGTATGCGTCACGCGGTCTCTGCGAGCACCGAACTAATTGCACATTCCGACGAAGAGAAGTGCCCGGTCCGTGGAAAGGTTCCTCTTGATTAAATGTTCTATCTTCTTTTCGGTGACATCTTCGACAACCCACCACATGATCGATCCCAACGCACTCAATGTTCGTACGTTCGTGTCTATCCTACGATGAAAAGTCGTCGAGTTTAAGACGACTTTCAAAGAACGTGTGATAAATGTCCCTTCACATATGTTATCGCAAATAATATGTTCAACATCCATTAAAAAAACTGTGTCACGCTTGCCATCTTGATGGATCGCCAGTATATCGTTTTAAAAAAAAAGTTCAGTCGTGCGATTTTTCTGATTATGATTTTATTGATTTCTTTTTTTAGTTCAGTCTTCAAGAATGAAAATTTTTTAAGATATTATTAATAAAGAAATTTAAAAAAAAAATTTTGGTTCGTACTTAGAACGTTTGTTAGCACGTAATAGTTAGTTCATATTACATATACTATAGAATTTCAGACATAAAAGCGTGTATTATGACATAAGAGCTTTGAATACAGTTCTTTGTTTGTTGAGTCATTGAATTTGATTCTGGCCTCAGAATAATCAAATTCACGTTTCAAAAAAATAATATGAAAAAAATAATATATATAATTATCGTACATCTTTGTTTTAGGAAGTTTTTCGAATGTATCCTAAAATGAATTCGAATGTATCTTAAAAATGTCAAATTTCAAATGAGTGGCAACCTCCGATGAAGGAGGATCTAGTGTCACAGGGATCATAATTAGAATTCGGAAGTTAGTTTGGAAATCAATAGTAACTATTTGAGTAGCAAAGATAAGCTTCAAATGAAGCGAAACTGGAAACTTAATATCATTTTATAATTAAAAACTCCCTAAAACCGAATTTTACGATAATCAGATTATTTCTTCGGAATTTAATCCATCTTATTGGAATTTGAATTTTTTATTCTTGACTTCGGATTTAAATAAAGCATTTTATCAAATTATTTCATAGATGAAATTTTATGTTATAAAAATCAAACGAGCAGTTTACAAAATGAAAAGAGATAATCCCAAATGAGTCCGCTACACAAATGATCAATAACGGATCACTGATGATTTCCTAATCAGATGGAATTTAATGCCAACGCATAGATTTGTTTAAGGACGAAGATATTAACTTCGATATGAGAAAATGATAACGAACGATCTGTAGATTACAGTGAAGCCGTCGATTAAAATGTAGGAGGTAACCGAAGTGCTTATAGAGAATCACTGAGGCGTGCCGTTTATCTTGAAGAAGGTCTCTGAATTAAGAAGATCCGGAGGAAATTTAAAAGAAGTTTAACCATGCCATCATTTGACAACTTCAGTTTCATCGAAGCGATCTTTTTATCGATAACTTCCTGAGCATTCGGTTGAAAGTAAAGATGTTATTATCGTCTATAGGGTGCATTGAAATTTTATTAAATTAAATTAATATAATGCTTTTCTCTCGGGGCAATATCACCAATACAGTAACGACGATTCAGGGATTACGGTAAACTCAACATCAACGATGTCGATTGCAATGATTGGCGGATGAGCGCAAGAAGGGAGACTCTGGAACATCATTGGTGGTGTGTCATTGATCGTGAAGAGGGTTTTCGGCTTAAGAGGAACTACAAGACAACTTCGATTTCAGCAATAGCTGCTATAGCACGCCGAGCACATTGTCGATGACGTTAACGACGTCTTGTCGTGAGAACGCGATGAGACTAATGTCGGTAGGCGGGTGAGAAAACTATTAATAAGAGAAAGGTCATAAAGATGAATTGATAAGCTAGGCAGTACAACGACGCGTCTTAGTATTATTGCGATCAATATGAAAGCACCACCGCCAGCGTTTATAGAGTAAATATACGGAAAGAAAAAATCGTCGCTGTGTCGCGCCAACGCGTAATTGGATATTACTTGCATATCTAATTAATACACGAGCGAAAATTGCGCCAGGCTCGGCTTGATCTTTATCATTGCGTAAGCGGTCATTGGTAGTGTTGTCGCATTAATTTATCGCGGTTATTTTCATGAATTCAATTATTCAGTGTAATTATTAAATGTACCGAGATTTAACCGATATCCGTGTTACGTGCGGCAACGCCACACCATCCCGGAAATCTCGTTTATTAGAGGCGGTATCCCTCTTTTGCATATTAAGATCCGCGCCCCACGGATCCATTAATATTCATTTTCATTCGTCGATAACGGATTTTATACCCTTCTTTTTCCGTGAAGGAAAGGCAGGGAGAGGGAGCTGGGCGTTCGTCTTGTCCTCGTCGAGTCAACGCACGATCAGATTATTTTACTATTAAAATAAGGAAACTCGGATAAAGAGTTTGCGGTGGAAGCAGGACGACAGAGATCATACTTTCAAATGCAATCAGTTCGCCGCACCGCCTCGGGAGGACAGGTAATACCCAAGTATTCGCGCGATACCGATGACCGACTTACCTACCTTCAAGGTGGTATCGGATCCAGCCAGCATATATTACACCGGCGGACAATGTGATTTATAGGGAACACTCGCGCCTTGAATACCACATCCCCGATTCTCCGCGAAAGTCTATTATCCGACGCGATATTCGCGGTAGTGCGCGTCGGTGCGCATGTTCCAACTAGGAATGAGATCAAATCCTTCACCGGTAGTTTCCTAACAATAGATTCGGACTCGTACAAGTAGTGCCTAAAGAACAGACGTATTACGGCGTTGATTGTGAGATCTGACAACGTGATAGGTGTAGAAACCGTAAGATATGGCATATCACAGATCAACCACGTTTTCTTCAATTCGTGGATTGTTCTGATAGTTTTTATTTAGCCTTACAGGTGTATTTCTATTTAGCCTTACAGAAGATACACCATATTTACAAGAAAGTTTATGAAGATTCAGAAAAAGTACATTCAAACAGACAATGATTCAATTTTTAGATCTATAATATCACAATTTTTAGATCTATAATAATAAGTAATAAATAAACAAAACAAATTTTATGAAAGTGCTTATCTCTTGTTTTACTGCAAGAATGTATGTCGTACACCAAAGTGTTAAATTTTCACAGTGTTGATGTTGATATAAATACCATCATCAGTTGTACATCGTTCCACTCATAGTGTTAAATCCACATCATGCTGTTTATATCAATACCAAAACATGATGAGAATTATATAAATATCACACGTAGGATCAATTCCGCTCCATAATTTCAGGGAAATTGATTTTCCTCCACATTATTATTCGAATCTAATAACAATTATAAATACAACAGATACATAGCCTACTAAATACAACTGTTAAATAATGCAGGACCCGGTTGGCATATATTTTCAGTTTCAATTAAGCTCGGATAGTATAAACCGATAACTCAGCAATTTTCTCCGACCCAATGAGATGATACTCGAACAGCGGATTGAATCGAGATTCTCACGAATACGTATTGCCTTGATCCCATCCATAGTTCTAGAACGCATTCCGGGACACGCGGGCGCAGTATATATCTTTCGAAATTGAGTGGTGAAGCGCGGCTTCTCCTGTGTGGTGCAGTCGGCTAGTAATTCATCACTTCGTCGCGACCAGCAGAATCGCAAAACGCGCGGGTTTGCTACGTGCAAATCATTTTAGAAGCGACCGGAGATTACAGGGAGCACTTTATACATATTGAATATTTATCCGGTTTTCCTCGCATCGATGACGCAGCTTTTTTTGGCGTCCATCCGCCTATCATCCGAATTTAAAAAGGACACGATAATAACGCGTTCCACTTCATGTTAATTGTACCGCTATATATAAATTACTTTCTCTTGATTGGCGCGCAGGACGAATCATTGCGAATGGAACAGCCGAAAATAAATTTGGGTTTTCGTGCCTCTATACATATACTTGCCACCCGATTTGAAATGTCCGATTTGAATAATGCTTCGAACCTTTGGGCGAAGCCATGTCCTCGCCGGCGGCTATTTTCGCAATTTCCTCTTCAGATGAAATCGATCCCTATTATTTTTAATTGCCTGCAGCTGCTTTATTTGCGATTTGTCTGTCTGACGGCTAAATGCGGCCAGTAGGCCACAACAATAGCCAGGATCTCGAATGAGCTGTTAAGTATGGGCATCATCGCGATTACATCATATCGAAAGGCTGCGAATCATCGAATTGCTGCTCGCAGAATCAAATCCCATTTAAATTAGATTTATTAAAATGATAGGCTGTCAGTTGTCGCGTATTCGTTGCACGCCGACGCGGCGCATCCTATTCAGCCCTTCACAAATTCCCCGTGTGTTCAGATTTTAATGGCTGTCGGCTACCCCGCACGCAATTATTATCATCGTTTGGCTGATCTATCGGCCGGTCATCGTGTATATTATCCGGCATCGTGATTCTCCGGGATGTTCGCTCACTCTCTGACTAAGTGTCTCTCATTAATTAGTTAGCCGCGATTTGTCGTTGATTATTCACGAATAATTGATAAATTTTCCGATGCTGTAGTATATTATCGACTGTGTGTTTATGTACCATTAACAACGCGCGTGTGATTTTTGCATAATTAAAACACATGATGAGTACATAAACTGTTATTATAAGTTATAAATAGAATATTTCGCCTGCTATGCGATAATCACCACGATCGATTTCTCCATTTAATTTGTTTCTCTTTTAAGCAAATATTTATGATGGTTTGCCAAGTTGGAATTGCACTTTCAAACCGATTTCGCGTAGATGTTGTAAACGTCAGAGAATTGCCAGACCATTTGAAAAGCACGACATCAAAGTTTGCGCGTAATGTAATCTGTACGTTCAGAGTTTTTAAACATTGACGAGGTACGACACGCAGCGCGCCTGGACGATAAATAATTTAAGCTCAAAGCTCTCTTACGCTGTCGCGACGGTCGTGACGTGCCGCTTCATCGAATCTATTCAGGCTTGAGAAGGAATGGAAGGATGAGAGCGGCTGGCGATGTTAAAGGCAATGGTAAGAACGAGATCGTAATCGAATGGACGGGGGGACAAAAAAGAGAACGGATGAAATCAGATAATAAAAAAGAGAGCGGATGTCTGTTCGTTCTTACTTAATTCGTGTACATCGAATGACATAAAACGTTGCACATTTTCTCTTGCTCATAAATACTAAAGATGTAGAAGAATAGTTTATTTTTCAACGTCGAGATAGGAATAGCTTTTAAATCACTACCGATTAAAGGTTAAAAAGTTTTTACGAAATGAATATTCACGGATAACAATATAACGAAAAGACAAGCAAAAGATTGTTCAATTGTAAAAAGGAGCTTCGTACTTTTCAAAGATAATTAAATTTACAATTTCATTGTCGAAATTAATGTAGAACGTTAAGAAACTGTACAGGAGAATTAAAAAGGGGTCGATTTATATAAAAAAAAATGTAAGTAAAGGAAAACTTTTTTGACTTCTTGAATACAATTAAAAATTATTAAAATTATTAAAAGTTTATAGCATTTGGAGAACACTTCGAAAATTGAGCATGATGTATTTATCCAAATTTCAATATTTTTGCTTAATTTTCAAGATGTTCCTTAATTCGCTACGAATTTTTTAAATAACTTTATTGTATCCAGGAGATCAAACTCTACAAGAAATATTATTTCTTTTACATTTTTTTGAGCAGAATTACTTTTTAATAGCTTCCTTTGTAAATATTAAAGAGTAGAATATACATGCAGTGATATTAAAGATGAAAATTAATTATAAAAGAAAATAATGTCAAATTACATTCAACTAAAGAAAATAGATATCATGAAGATATTCCTGGTGACAAAATAGCAATATCTAAAACATCTCGTATATAGTGCACTGTAACACTGCACGTATATAGTGTAAAAGACGTCTCCAAGAATCAAGCCAAGTAGTATCTCCGGGAAATTATAACAGACGCTCAATTTAAATCCTTGGGGATACACCTGGAAACCCGAGTGGTTCTTTCTATGCAAACTCGGCTGACTCTTACTTAACAAAGCGTAATTTATCGAGCCGCGGAAGTGAGATGGAGAAAAAGGATGAAGATGGAGAAAGGCGGCCTTCTCTTCTCGATATTACGCGTTTTCCATCTCGTCGCTTCCATCTGCAGCTCTGGAGAGCAATCTCGGTACGACGGACGGGCTACGTGTCTCGCAATTTTTCAAACTATTGCGTCATAACACCAGTAATCAACTATACGTACCGTGATAACGCTGCGAGACGTGCGAGAATCTCATTTACGCGCTTTTCTCGTCCGTATGCTCGAGTGCGTATAATTTTTCGTGCATTCTTCTTTCGTTTTTTAATCTTAGAAGTACCGTCCTAAAGTAGAATACCTCTGGTAACTTTTTAAGTCATACACGTTACATTTATTTTCTTACGTTTTATATTATGACATTTATTTTCCCTCTCGAGTTTCTCTTCTTTTTTCTAAATCACCCTTTTCAATTCGCGGCACATTAAATAATTACGAGCCAAATTTCTTGAGTGTATATCATTGAGTGCACACGCTTCAGTTCTCAGCATAAATTTTTTATCTAATACCGCTAACATAACACTCAGAAATTAAAAGTAAAGTTTTAAGGTTTTATGTTTTTCGTTTTAAAAGCGATTTTATTGCAGCGATGATATCGCTTTGATTAAAATGAAAGTAAACACACAATATCATTTAGATAATTTTTACAATTCTTTAAACATTTTTTTTATTCCGCTTCTTGTTCGCTTTTTTTTACTCATTTCTAAATTTTTTCGTTTCATTTCTTTTTATCTTCTCTAAAATTTTTGCGACACATTTGGAGACTCTTTGCGGCACACCAATGTGCTGCGAGTGCTGCGATGCATCAGTTGAAAAATTTTGTCCTATCATGGAAAAAAAAATTCGGTGATACAGCAAATCTATAATTTATTGCGCGAATTCAACATCTATAACTAAGAAGATTTGATGGTTTTACAAATATTATTTAGCTGTTAACTTTGCTACTTTAACACAGAAAATATGATAAATTTTACAAATATTATTAAGTTTACACAATAATCATACGATATTATAATATAATGATGATTGTGTAAACTTAATAATATTTATATAAAATTTATTATATTTTACTATTTACTGTTTATTTTATTTATTTTTCGAATAAACATAGCAAATAATACATTAACGGATTGGGAAATCTGAACGAAGAATTTAGATATTTAAACAGGATGACTGAACTCGTTATGCAACAGATAATCATGAAAAATCCAATAACGATAATCCTCGAACGCTCGTAATGTATCGAACGTTTATGCACGTTTTCATAGAAAGTAAAAGGACTCATCTGCTTCCCATATACCGATATTTTTCTTTATAAATACTGTGGGATTTTCGTTATAGCACCGCACTATTTTCCACGCGAATTTTTCCCACCAGCAGAATCTTCAGGATTAGGTTCTGCCAGTCAAGTAGCTTCGTAACTCCTCGTTAAAGGGGAACCATACGCACGAAGGCGACAATGAGACGAATAAACACGCGTGTGTTCCCCCTTGTCTTGGTTTACGATCTATCTATATACATAACCGGTGTATAAACACTGGTTCTCATATAAACATTGCTTACTATTTTTCAATAGTAAGAATAAGATGCTAGATATTCGATTCGAACATTAAGATAATAAAAACTTACACTGTTAGAAATGTTCTTAAATTTCATTAAATTTTAAGTTACACAATTTGAACTTAATTTCATGACATTACATTACATTAAATTTAATGTATTTATAAAAAGTATATTTATGTACATATACATAAAATTTAATGTATTTTTCATGAAAATTTATGAAATTTAATGTATTTTTCATAAAATTTTATTGAAAGTACATTAAATTTCATAAATTACTATTAATGCACACGTTCATTACATTTAAGTAATTACTGTAACTTAATTTTCAGGTCAGTAAATCATTCATTACTTTTAATTTCGTTCATAACCATGAGCTTCATTTACATGTAAAGGAAGCTCGTGGTTACATTTCTAACAGTGTACGATCTTTCTTTTTGTACAAATTTATATTACAAATTATATTTGTTATGAATCTACCAAATTATATAAAATTGAGATATAACTTAAAAAACAAGATTTTTCAGAAAATAAGTTGCAATATTTTGAATCATAAAAATTTTGTAATATTAATTTTAAAATGTAATTTTAGTACTATAACTGATTATAGTGGAATAAAAAGATATGCTTCTTTAAAATATATTCTTTCTTTTTTTGCTCTTTTCTACAAGCCACAAAAAAATGACATAAAAATCTTTTAGTTGTATCATTGTAATAAATGAGTGCGATATGAATTATTAAAAATGATTATAAAATCGATATAATATATAAAATATATATTATATACACGTAATATATAATTTTATAATTATGATATACGTAATGTATGCAAAATTGTAAGTACGAGAAAAAATTCTCTGAGTATAAGAATAAATTATAAATATAAAAATTGCGTTTCTGTTACTAGTTATAATACAATATTCAGACTTGAGAACCGCTGATGCATACATTTTATCCGGGTTTCATCCAACCTGCTTGTCGAACGGACCTGCACAGGCAATAAAAACAGACTATTCTGCGCTTCGAGAATGGGCAGAAAGAGAGACACATGGTTACCCTTACACAGAACCAGATCTGCACCGAACAATGAATTCCCCAGCTCGAGCTTGCGGACTCATCTTTCATCTCGACGTGGCACGCGCCGTGGTCGCATCTGGCAGGTTCGTGGGGGGTCAATTGAAATTGCGACGGAGATTATACCATGGATCGCGAGTTCGCGTTACTGCATAACTTAATTTCGATCGCACGAAATTTCGTGTCTCTTGTGCTCGCGAGGGATTACCACCTCGATGAGTTGAAGCTATAATAGCTTCTTATAAATTGAGATAAAAACCGATTGTAATATTGTAAATCATAAACTTATCGTACTTTTTTACTACTCGAATACGTCTCGCCTGCGAGATTTGTATAAATCTCACTGTGAATGCATCGATTGTGCTAATTTTTAAAATAGAAGTTTTTTGAGTGCGAAGAAAATAAATGTAATGTATCTTTAAAATATATTTATTTTAAACGGAAGATATATTCTGGAGAAAGTTAGTTACTTGAATAGATAAAAATATTAATTTTTTTATTAAAGTTTTTCTCGGCATCATTCAATTTTTCATCTTCTCATATTTTTGCAAGTATTTTTTCTCGTATTATTTGCAAGTTTCACTGCTAATTTTATCCAATATAAATAAAATAAAAGTACGTATGTAGAGCGAAGTGAAATTGCCAACTAGATTGAATCACTTTATCTGTCTATCGCCCGTGCCGTTTGACGGCGGCTAAATTCGATCGGTCAGCAAAACGGCGATTTCCACAGCATTTATTTCTTTTTGGAAGGCGAGTTTTGCTTTTCTTTCGGCATTTGTACGTGCTGATCCTCCAGTTCCATACGCGCAATACTCGTAGCCAGCCGTCGCACTTCGACGCCGCTTCGCATTTTCGTTCGATGCCTTGCCTATCTCTCTCGTTCTTCCCTCTACTACCAGCGAGCTAAACTCGAGACGTCTGGCGTTGGCGGAGCCTGATTAACTCGAAAAATCGACTTGCTCGCTTCTTTCTCAAGAAACTTTACCAGTTCCCTTTCCTCCCTCGATCTGTGCCTATCCGCCATCTCTCTTTTCTTGGATAGAAAACGAAGAAGCTGAGGAGAGACAAAGAGCGAGAAAGGCGCGTACCATTGTCGACGGTAGAAAGTAGTGAACGCCAGGGAAAGAAGTTAAAGGCAAATAATGGCGCGAAGGGTGAAGGGGTACGGGGGGCAAATCGAATAAGAAAGCGTGCCGTATTTTATTTCTCTTCCTCGGAAAATCTCGCGCCTCCCTTCGCGGTCATGAAACTCCGCTCCGCGTTGTAGAAGGAACGCCTTGTTCCTGAGGGTGCTATAATACCGGCAAAACGGATCGAGAGGATATAGGTATTATCGTGGAACGGAAAAGGAAGAGAACCGTAAAATACTATCGTCCGGTGACTCACCGGAGATCAGATGAGTCGCGATATTTCCACTTTTCCACGCGAGACTGCAAACGGCCTTCGAATTCAATACAGGATGACAAATGTCGCGAGAAACAAGAGTTTCTAGGACTTCAAGATTTTTGAAGATTCACGATATGTTTTTTTTATTGATATTGATAAATTTTAAGTACAAGTGAGTGCAATTATTGAGCTAAGTTGTATTTTCAGTTATCATCAGGAGGTCCCATCTGTCATGCTATAAAAAACTAGACAAGTGAAAACGAGTTTTTAAATATTTTTTTGTTATTAAAAATAACAAAATCAATTTTTTGTTATTAAAAATATGAAATGTATAAACATTTTGTGTTACATCAATTAAGATATATTTCCTTATATACAATTTATAAAATTGATAGCAATGCTACATCAACGTCGATAACGATTTAGAGTTAATTGTAGTTACTTTTACGTTAAATTAACCGTGTCTCTATCAGTGAGAAAAGTTATAACTGCTAAAACTCGCCTTTCCTAAGACGATTAAAAGACTGGAGTAAAATATGTTTTGTGCTCTGGAAGTGAAGTCTCTTTCGCGATGAAATATATGAACGATAATATGCCATTTTTAACTCGATGGTGATAATTTACTAGTTGATACTTTTTTTTTTCAACGGATATTTAATCACACAGAGCATTAGCAATTCTTTTTAGCTGTTGATCTGATGCTAGAGCATTCATTTTTATCTTGGTCCATTATTTAATGAGACCGGCGTATAAAATCGCGCGGTTACGCAAGAGCTCTTTGTTTATCGTGGGCGAAAAGGGGGTGATCTGAAGGGTCGATTTAATTCATTTACTACATAGAAACGCATGTGGAGCGTGGGGATCTCTTTTCTCGCCAGGGGCGACGGGTTTCTGGTAAACATCTGCGAACTTTTGCGTGTTACCGGTACGGCTCCCTTGGGAAGGAAACCTGATAATATTCTTGCGGCACGAGCCGAATCCTCGACATCGTGAGAAAATCCGGGTCGTGAATTTCAAGATCGATCCATTCTGTCGCTCACAATCAATTAGAAGTCTGCGATATGGTGTATCATTTAGAACGCCGCTTATTTTAGAGGAAAAAAATTATCTTATTAACTCTCCGGAGTCGACGATGAATCTCATTCAATTATATAAATGTCTTTGTCAAACGATTCAATTTTCTTTATGTTACATCTGCAAATTTAACTTAAACCTTTTAATTAATATAAATTAAATGGGTCTTAGAAGCTCAGTATCAATAACTATGTTACAGATTTTGGCTTCAATTCCGATGAGTTACAATAATTATAAAAATATGGAAATAAGAATTCGATGATTAATTCGATAATTAATTGTTTGATTCGTTAATTAGACTTCGTCTATTTGACAAGACAGTGTCGCATTTGCTGCGTTATTAATTATAACTTAGACAGCTCTTATAGCTTTCAAATAAAACTTAGAAATTTTCAATTTAGATTTTATTTGTGTAAATGATGATGTCAATTCGTATAACTTCATTGATTATTTGCAGTGATTTTTGTATCGAAAATATAACAGTTTGAACAATATGATACGAATTTGTGGATCGATAAAAATAAATCTAATTAACTAAGGAAATTTTCATATTCGATCAAAGTATATCTTATTGTTTCATTATGAATTTATAATATATATTTGATTCTGCAAACTGTGCGCCGAAGTCTTTTTCGATCTTGAAAAATAAACAGCTTGATTCTCTGCTTTTGGACATAGTGTACAGTACGAAGTGCAAGGTCGACTGCCGAGTGAGTGCTGCTTCCGCGACATGCGTACATATATAGTATACGTATGTACATATGTGGATAATATATATGTCATTGTTCGGTGACGGAAAGACGAAAGCATGCAATGTGAATCTGGCGCGAGGTGTCATGTAACCCAAATTCGGTATAAAGCGCGAGCGCCTGTTGGGACAGGATTTACTTAACGAGTGAGCGTTAACCTGTCGGAATAATCCACGTGGCAGAGGTAATAATGGATTCAAGTGCAAATGCACCTCGGGGGTGTCCGGAGCCGCCCCCATGGCTGTAAATAGTGCACGCTTTACTAGCAACCGTCTCTGTCCATCCCCCGGACGGTTGTTTCAACCCGGCTGCTGCTTCAGTCTCGGCATTAGCTCCCCTTAACGAATGACGCTACGTTTGCGCCATGCGAGTAGACCCCGAGATCGCGTTCATCTATGACGATATAGGAGACGGGACTTAGGCGAGAAGCATTTTACCTACGAGCCGCGACCTCGACCGGTCAAAGCTCGTAGTCCGTCCAGGTAGCTGATGGTGTCGCAACATTTCAGCTTAGGTTACCATAGCGATAATAGGATTAAAGACACGTAGCTATATAGTAGTTATATTATGTACCTCAGTAGGTATATAAGATACTCCAAAATGCATCCAACAATGTATGTTGCAACGATAGACACTGAAGGAGAAAATGTGGAAAACGACAGTTGTTGTCGATATCATATCATATTCAGCGATATTTAATCCTTTGGAATTGATGTCGAATTTATTGTGTAGACCACTCAGTGGTCTAAAATAAATTTCTTTATTAAAAATGTCAAATAATTTAACTTTCTTTATGTTACATCTGCAAATTTGGATTATTTTTATTAAAATATACTTAGTGTTAATATACTTATCAAAATATTCATTTTTTTTTTATAAGAGTTATATTTTTGGTTCTTTAAAATTAATCAATGCCTTTAATTAACATAAATTAATCTCAGCATCAATAATTAAACGGAGAAAAGCAAGTTTTGCTTAAGTATCTAAATTATTCTCAATTTTAGCTAAATACAGATTTGAAAATAATTTCGTTAGACCATTAAAGTAATTATGTAGGATTTTAAAACATGATGCGCAATGTTTTAAAAGGTTTTGATATTTTTTAGTAACCAGCTTAAGCGTCGTATATAATTATTTTAATGGTCCAACAAAAATTTAATTTTTACTAAATTTTTAAATACTTCAGTAAAACCGTTCTTTCCGTGTGTGTTAGAAACTTTGATATCACAACTCCGGAGGGTTAATTAAATATGCTACAAGCTGTCAAACAAAATGTCATACGAAATGTACAAGCGTTTAAAAACCTTTATATACATCCAAATATATTTTCCAGGACGCGAATTAGCAAGAGTTAGAATCTGTGAATTTTACATTTAAGCTTACAATAAGCTGTGGCAGGTGACAAAATGACGAGTGACTTCTCTTGTTTTAATGACAATTGCTCAAATAAGATTGTACATTGTACGACCGTGTCACAAACGTGTGAGATATTAAGATAATTACGGCAAAATCGTAGACGCGAGAAGAGACGGAACACGAAGCGTAACGGAACAAACGTGATGCCCTGACGAAATAAGAGGATATTTCAGCGCGCAAATTTCCCGGGGCTTTCCCTCGGAGATGGGCACGCACGCGCGTCCATGAACGCACCTACGCTCACGCTTTAGCGAATACGAATAAACTTCAAAGAGTGGCGGGACCGCGACGGCGGAGAAATGTCGTTACGAGCGACGGCCGTTTCAACGACGCCGCTTAATTGAATTTCTCTCGGTCGCGTGATCGCCGCCATCCCTGTAAAAATGCAACTACCTTCGCCAACGAGCCACCCACCTGTTTCTCTTCCTGGAACTTTTCTCTCTCTCTCTCTCTCTCTCTCTCTCTCTCTCTCTCTCTCTCTCTCTCCCTCTTTCTCTCTTTCCTTTTTGTCAAAAGAAAAGTCTAATGCCGTGGAATATCTAGCCAATTTTTTACATTCGAATTTTATTAGAACTCTTTAACTTTTATCCTGGAGAAACTGTCAAAGAGAAAGAAAGAGAAAAACGTACTTGTATGCATAGCTATGTATAATATATATACCTAAGCAACACCCAGACTCGAGTTCGTCAATGGAGATGACAGAGCGAACAAGATAATGAGAAAAACGAGTCGAGCTTCAAGTCCTACGACAAGAGAAAAACGAGAGAATTCATAAAAGTGAATTTACATGGTTCAATCTTCGTGATCGTTCTGTATCAATGAATTAAAATAGTCAAGTTGAATAAAGTGAATTTTATGTAAAGACTAAGACAATTCTTCAAATATTATGAGCAAAAAGGAATAATGAATCAATTATTATTTCAACTATTGAATAAACCTATTGATAAAATATTTTAATATAATGTTGGATTAGAAATGGAGAATAAAGCGATATATAAATTTTATATAAGTAATATTAAAATATTCATAGAAAAATAGAAGAAAAAGTGGAATGAACAAGCAAAAGAAAAAGAACATGATTCTTCAACTTCAGGGTAATTATATTTGCAAAAATATTATCTCTTTGCTTTTTTTCTTCATTTTGTTCTCTTTCTTTAGCGGTGAGTTCTGGAATGTTCGTCAAAATGGAGTCGCGCGAATTTCATCTTCTTATGAGAGAGGCGGGTGCGCCCATGACTGGCAGGTGGAGGAAAATCAGACTAATTACTTTGAACATGCGGCTTTCAGCAAAATGGGCTTGCGATTATTTTCACGACTGGTTATAATCACGGGGACGTCTCTCTTGTTACATCCGCGAAGGATTTATCAACTAACTACTCGTGCTGACGCACAAGAAGCGACGCTGGGACAAGATTTTGTGCGCTATCTCTTAGCCGTGGTAGTTCACGTGGCATTACAGAAACTCGTGCTCTCGGCAAACCACGGAAACCACCGCCGAATAATGAATTGTCTTGATACACGCGATTAATTATCTCTCCCGTATATAACGCGGTCGGCAAACGGGTGTGTTTCGTGTACGCGGTTGTATATGCAGATATTCTTTATCCCCCTATGGCCGAGCGTAAGTTGCAAGTGTAATACGTCGGGAGGCGATTACGTTGTTCTTTCTATCGTGATACCGCAAGTTTTGCTGAAAGAGATATATTAGACGTCACACGTTATTTTCAAGCATCGCGCAACTCGCCGCACGCCGATGAGAAACAGGTGCATTTTACGGCGAAAAAAAAAGTAGAGAATTCGCGATAGATTGTTCCGGTGCGGTGACTCCGAACTCTCATGCGAGTGAGGGATGAAAACGTGCCACTTTTTATTTTTATACCCGTCGCGTACGTGCTTGGCCGTCTCCCGCGACCACTTTCATAAATTTCAATTAACGCTATTTGGTCGCCCAACACGGGAGCACCTTGTTACCCAGTCTCGCCCGTCTACATTTTAGCACCAATTTACAGTTTATATAGCTTACGGGCAAAGCTGTAGTACATCCAACGTCATCTTCATAACTTAGAACGCCTGATGTTTTCAAATTATTTCGGCGGCTTTCCTCTAGAATGTATTACTAAAGAGTTAACCCCTAATATACATGATGATTTTCCGGTCCTTTACACGGATTGTTCGTGAGATCATTTTCATCACCTTTATATAAAAATTATTAAGTAATTCTTACTTATGTATCTTAACTTTATGTATCTTAATATCTTTAGAAAGTATATTTATAAAATTGCGTATTAAAAAAAATAGAAAAGAATAGTAACCATTGATTTAGTCAGTTTTTAGTATTTCAAAGAAAAGAAATATACAAGACCCAAATGGCTCAATCATGCGTATTAAAAATGTATTAGGTGTATATTCTCTGCAAAAAGTGATGGAATTGAAAATTTATATCTTACGTAAATTTATATTTTACAAAAAAAAAATTAATACAATTTTATAATCCGAACAAAAATGTTCATATTCTATCTTAATTATTTTTTTTAAATATACCTTTTAAAATAATTTTGATCCAGATTCTAAAATTAAAGTTAAATTTTGGTATTACTTTCAAATAAAACACAAAAAACTCTGTAAGTTTTAAATAATTTTTTTCATTTTGTTGTAAAATATGTATAATGCATTTATAAGAGTTAATATTGAAATAATGTCTACCATATAATTTCTAGTATTTTATAATTTCTACAGAAGTACATTTTATAAAATACCGATTACGTGTTATTACTTTATGCTTCATGCTTTACATTTAACAATACAATTTTATAATTTAAATGAAAACATTTTATTTAAACTATAAAAATATATTGTTAAATATAAGCAACGAAGTAATGAAATAATGACATGTAATCTCAATGTTTTTTATATTGAAAAAAAAAATTATCCATTTGACTAAATTAATTTATCTTTATAATTTTTCTTTCATTACAGAATGTTTGTATTTAAGTCAAATTTAATAGATATGTTTAATTTAGATACATATATTCTTTATCAAAAAACGAACTAAATTAAACTTAACTTAATTTAGTCAATTAAACAATTTTTTTGTCAATGTCCGAATCAATATTTTTTATATAATTAAAAATTATTTTATGATCATTAAAAACTCTTAAAAAGAATAAACACATAGAACAGAGAACAATCATAAGTTCCTAAAATTATAGTTACTCGTCAAATAACTAGAGGCTGTGAACAGATTCCGCGGAAGTTTCTTCTCTGATAATACCCTTTTCATTTGGCCAAGACGCGCTAACCAAAATTAGGGCATATGCATACGGTGTTTTATCTAAGGCGGTCTCGTTAAAACGGATATATCTTGGGTAAAGGGTATTTCCGTACAAACATGCTCCACGCGCGGATGAATTTTCAAAACGGAAGAACGAAACGATTCAACAAGTGGAGTCCCATCGCAATCTTTTACAATCCGCGACATCTTCCTCGTCGCTAAGCAATATCTCGACCAAGCAGCTGGAGACTATTCTTCTCCCGAAAAGCGGATTGGAGTCTCTTATCATGCGACTCGGCGCGTGCACGTATTTCATACCAACATCTATTTCAACTCAGTCAGTTATAGTCAGTTATATATCTTATTTCTAAATGCGAACTATATATATATATATATATATATATATATACTTCTATCTGCCATTTATATTGCGGTCGCACTTTATTGTACGTTACACTCGCGTATTAACGTATACTCTCGTTAATAGCAGTTCGGATTAAAAAAATGGCGATCTGACTGAAAAATGATGGGACTTTTTATCGAGATTTTTGCTTTGACAACTTGTCAGACAAATTGCCTAGCTGGAAAGATTAATGATGCAGTCAGATTTTATAGAGGCACGAAACAGTAAAGCGGTGCAAAACTTTTCTAATTTGTGTACATATACACTATAGCCTCTTATTTTTAAATTTTTCTTATACATAATTTGTAATATCGATAATAAGAGTAAGTGCTGTTTTATTGATGGAAAGATAAACATATTTCTTTAAAGATTGGTCTTCTGAAGATCCGAAAATAAAACAAAAATCTACCTTGGATCCATGACTGAAAGAACTAACATTAAAATTTATATTTATTCATTTGCCGTATTTTGCATATATAATTTTTAGTTATTATTTTACAAATTCGAGCGAAATTTATACGCTATTATTTCAGGCGTATATTAAAAATTGAAAGAAAGTTTATAATGGATGGATCAATGTTTCAGTCAACCAGAAGAATCGAAAATTAATGATTGATACTTAAATTTCTTCATGCAGTCACTTTTTTCTTGCAATATATATGTATATATACGTCGAAATAAATTAATTCTTTCGCGTGCTATTACGTAATTTTAATTTGTAAAGTAATGAATAGCTATAAATCTTGATTAATTACATAAGTCCATTCTTATCATCGTTGAAAATAGAACGCACGCAGACTAAATTATACGTTTACATTTACTAATGTAAGGTAACAGAAAAGCGAAGTTTCAGTACATTTTATCAATCTATACGATCGCAGCGATGATTTATAAAAAAAACGCTAATTTATTTCGACATGCAGCGTAAGAAAATAATTTACATAATTTCTCGCATTCGAAATCGTAGTTCAATACGATCGAAGCGCGGAAACGGGAGACTTAATACCCGCTAGCAATGTAGTGGAATCCGTTATTGCAAACGATTTGAGAGGAACGCTCAAGAGGATCCTTGATCTCGCGGACGGAACAGGTTACAACGTTCGAAAGCGCAGTAAAATTGCAGCGTAGGATTTCGGAGAAAACCGGGTGTGCCGTCATGATACCTGTTCCCTCTAACACGCGCGTATACACGCTCGCACACACCTTGCACATCGATTGGGTTTCGGAAATTTCGCGATTCGGGCGAACGATGCGATGGAGCGAAAACCGTAGCGTTACCGAAGGTGGAACTTCCTAGTAAATTGTCCTGGAAAGCAGGGCCACTCGAGTCGGTTTTACTGGCAGGGCTAAATCGAGAAACGATCGGTGCCCTCGCCGATCTTTTTCAATTACTTTTCCTAATGAATTTAATTTAGGAAGCCGTCATTCTTCTCCTTTTTCCCGAGGCAGTCAGTAATCCTCGACTGGTTTCGTCGACGAGGCGGAAACGAATCGACCGCGTTTCTCCGACGCCCATCGTAAATAGAATTCGTGCCACGGTGAGTATACCAGTTTAGAACGCCTCATCTACCGAGCGTCTGATTGTGATCCCTAGCACTTTTGCCGGATGCTCGAATCATCTCAGTCCAGCTTGAACTTTCGCAGAATCTCATACGTGCGTATTCTACAGCACCATGTTCCGAGAATACTTCGAACTCTATCTAACTTGAATCGGTTATTGCACCGAAGTTGAAACGATGTACGGACAGATTCTAATGTTGGCAAATTGTCAAGAATTAATGTCTCGAAGAAAGCTTATAGAGCCAAGTAAAAAGTTTAAAATAGAATTTCTAAAAGTACGAAGTCATATCATTTATTACAACACACTTATTATGATACAATTAAAAAATTGTCATTGCTGAGCATCAAGTGGAAAGCATCCTGGTTGCAAAAAATCAATTCTCCAGAAGATCGATTCAAGACCGTTTGAATACAAACTAGGATGGGTCTTTTATTTTAAACTAGTAACAGCAGCAATGTCTCGACGTCTTATATAAATCTGTTATCGATCAGAACCGAACGCGGTGTTTATACCTCTCGCTACAGTCTTGAATGTGTCCTGTATCGAGACGAAGTGGATGCGTACGATTTACAGGCAACCTGGTAGCTATTTGTATTATCCGCGCGATATACCATAGATCATCGGCCACGATCTCCGGACATACTTCGGCCGTTGCGAGTTGCACTCGACAAAATGGGATAAGAGCAGTCCATTTGTAAAGGCCGAGCTGAACGTCGGCAGGTGGATAAGAGCAATTTGAGGCTGTCTTTCGTGCCCCCTCTGTCATTCTCCTTTCAAGTCGACGAAGAGAAACGTGCTCCGATGTGAACCTCGGCCGCCAGGAAGTGAAAAGTACGGACCTTTCCTCTCGTCTCTCTTTTTTCCTTCTTTCTCTTTCTTCCCTTCTTAGTGGCCACTTATGCGGCCAATTTTGTCCACGCTTCCACGTACGGTTTCCACGAGCGAGCTTCCCCGAAGCGATCCAATCGTGTCTCCAGCGATATGTACGATACGTCGAGAGCGTGGTTAAACTACAACTTTACAGTACTTTTCTGTTACGAGATCGCTGTTTCGCACGCGACATTAGATTTGACAAATAAAATGACGTTATATGTTAATATGTGACTTAACCAAATGGACGGTTTCACTTGCTTTTATGTATTCGATCTTGCTGACAGACTATTAGTTCTCTTCTTTTCAAGTTCTATATTTATACTTGCGATAAGCAGAGATAATGTTTAAGGATATATATAGTCTCTCTGGAAAAAGTGACTGGAATTTGAAATTAAAATAAATGTAATTTTATAGTTTCAAAAATAAATCAAATAAATAAATTATTTATTATAAGTAAATTATTTATTTGTCTCCGTGATCGTTATAAATATATATTATTTACGCTAACAATCGCGAAGGTTCATAAGCAATTTACTTATATTTGAAATTAAAAATTTATACTTTTCGTATAAAAATAAATATACATATGAAAGAGTTCAATAAGGTCAATATTTATATATTTAAAAATATAATTTTATTATTTAAATAAATTTTTTTTTCTTTTTTGAAATTATTTATTAAAAACATATCTATACTTTTTGTTGAAATAATTTTTTATCCAGGTTCTAAAGCGCTCTTCATCAAACTTTTCGTATTTCTTTCAAATATAATGTAAAAAAATTAGTTTTTCATTTTTTTAATACTTTTTTTATTTTGTTAAAAATAAGTATAATACATTCCTTAATTATTGATGCATAATATCGAGAGTGATCGAGCGTGTTACTGCTACCTATATGTCAAAAAGCCACATAGATATATCTGACATGCAATTTGAAAATGTTATTACTTTGGAAAACAAAACCGCGGGCTTTTAAATATCTCAAAGTTTTATGGTACAAGCGCACGTCGAGATCAAACATTTAAATACAATCTTGACTAAAAGCTCGCTGTCGAGCGATCATAAATGAAGAAACAGGGATATAAACTTGAAGCTTGGCCGTATACTTTTAGATTTGCGAGTATGTTTCATCGAGTAGCGAAGCGACCGGGAACAGGCGAGTGTCATAAATTCGGTCGCAACGGCGTGAACATCCTCCATCGTTTCTGGATTTCGTACTGGCGAACACACCGTCCAAAGTGTAGCGTGCTGAAGTGCTCGCTCGTAAATGATCGCGATTCACGCAGTAAGGTAGCTCATAAGTATAGAACACCGTTATCACGATGTACCGTGACTGAATCGTAGAGAAGTCGAACTCGAAAACCGGAAATGATGGCACGGCAGGGGTTGAAGCGGATGCAGGTTGCACAAGTGGCATTGAAGGAGGTATCAAGAGACTCGCAGGAAGGGAAACTAGGAAAATATAGGGAGAAACCGACGGAGAGGAGACGTGAAATTCGCACGAGTGGCAAGCAAAATGTCGCATGCAAGTTGCAGAATGTAAAATCGGAACAACAGAACTGTCAAAGAGGAACTGCACTTGATTGAAGTTTGCGACGAATGGAGGACGACTCCATTATTAAGTTAAATACTCTTGATTTTACGAAGCGTCGAAAGATATGTGAACACTAATTATAGTCGTAGGATAGCAACTAATATAAACTTAATTTAAATAAAAGATTAGTCAACGCAGCGACTATTAGATTTTTAAATTGAAATTTTGATAAGTTAATAATTCTCGAATTGTCAAGTACTTTCGATTTTCTTTGAAGTCACTGAAGTCGTAATGAAAGCGTCGGTATTTGCCAGGTACTTTCAACGGTTTCCTCTTTGCCTATTTGCATATGGAAAAAGCCTCTGTCTTCGTCAAGCATTTCTCTTGCATTTCAAGAAAGTAGTTAATTCGAAATTATTTGTATCGTGAGAGTTTCTTGAATTGCAACCGTAATATTCTGTAGATTTTCATTAAGTAAATTTCCAACAATTTATCTTATTTTAATTTATTCTGCTATTTGAAATTAAATAATTAAGTAATTTTTGTCATCTATAAATTGTACATAAATGACATTATAAAACAGCAATCAAACATTCGCTATTCAGCAATATATTTATTTTAATTATAATTCTTTATACTTTCATCTTTGATATCATTATTTTGCACTTTTGATCATTGTTTTACAAATATCATTAATTTTATTAATTCATTTTCTCATTTAATCTTCCATTGACAATGTGAAATTTTTACTCTTCATCTGCAACTTGAGTCTTTAAATTTTAGTGCATTTTTATATTATGTTTCAGATTGTATAAAAATTCTTCTACACACTTGTGAAAAACTTTAATAACAAGTTTTTATCATAGAAGTTAAAGTGTATTTTACTTCTCTCATTTTTTCTAGATTTAAATTTATCTACCAAAATTTTTACAATAAAAAATCAAGGCTTTAAAGTTCCATATTGAGAATCAATATTAAATCATGATTG
Organism: Atta colombica; assembly: GCF_001594045.1. NCBI lineage: Eukaryota > Metazoa > Arthropoda > Insecta > Hymenoptera > Formicidae > Atta > Atta colombica. The sequence goes on along the minus strand of NW_017259545.1, from coordinate 2,663,973 downwards.
CTAGTTATGTACTGAAAATAATCATTGTGTGACATATCGCACATCCATACAGACATAAATACAATTGGACTTACATCTACAAAACTTTTGTATTAATTATAACTGTATTGTGCTGTTTTTTATCTTTTATTTTATTGTATGACATTGAGGATGATCTAATCGAAGCGTTTGTCCGATTTTATAATTTATATTGTAATATTTCCATCATAACTCCTTTGTAATTTACAATTTATGATATTACTTAATTAGCATTAAAATTTAGTTTGGCTCAGAACCTTTTAATTTTATTGTTTGAATTATTCAAATTTATTGAAACCCTTTATAATTCAATATTCATTTAATTTTAATTATAATTATTTTTATCTCATTTCTACTGTTACTGATCACATATTATAAATATTTAACGCGTGACTATCTTTGTATATTTTTTTATTACATCATTCAAAAGATTCTCGTTACAAAATTTGGCGAAAGTATGTATAGTGAAACTTTCGAGTAAAATCGTATGCGAGGAGTTCCTTGTATGAGCGCGTTTATCATAAAGTCTCCTATTCATGGTAACTTTCGAGAGTCACTGTCGAAACGGACTAGTCCAGACCTTTGCAGAGTTGGAACGTCTGCAGCAATCGTAAACAGATTTCTAGTTGCTGTATTTATTATGTACGAGTTTGCCGACTGATCCCGATCAAGATTTATTCAGCGCTTTACCGAGATATTGCCATGGAAAGTTCCTCTTGCGATTTCGCTTAGAGACGTTTATTGCGTGTCAAAACAGCCTAAGCTGCAAAATCTCTTAAACAGTGTCGCATTAGAAATGCATGAGAAAGAAACACGAGTATATATATTTTTTTTAAATCATTATTATCTTTTCATGGCATTTAAAGTACACGCGTCCTATGCGTGTCGAGGCGAAATATCGAACTCACGCGGTATTCGAGGGTGGAGAACAAAGGGTAAGCGAGACTCGCCGAGGGAGCTTCCAGCTTTCGGCGTTACTCCACTGCCGTCCGGTGTAAACATTTACCGATCGTACGC
>NW_017259545.1:2661231-2662838 GCF_001594045.1 Atta colombica | reverse complement strand
TACGTATACGATCGCGCGTCGGTGGATTATCGAGGAATCGTCGTCCAGTGCATACGTAAGCGCCGTGATTTGGTAGCATGTCCATTGTTATACCGCGAAATCGACCTTCTATCCACAGGGAACGACGAGGGTGGTTGAAATGAAATAAACCTACTGACAAAACAAAGGGGCTGCGTACGTGCGTGCGTATATCTCAATGGCGTAGAGTTGAAAAATAATCTTGAAGAGCGCAAAGAGACATCTTATTTTTTTAATAATAAAAGATAAAAATAATTCTTTCGTTAATGTCACTGTTAATATTTCTTATTATCATTTTAATATTTTTAAAATTATTATTAATAAAATGCACTAAGATAATATATGTAATAATATTAATTTAAAAAAATATTGAAATAATATTCATTAGCTCATTTATCTATAGGTTTTTGGAAATCTAGGATGTTATAGGGCGTTTTAAAAATGAAGAAATTATATAATTTAAACAATCGTATTTATGATGCAATTTTTTAAATCATTGAAACTGAAAATAGCAACTATTATCAACGTACTTATAAGGCCATTGTCTTCTTAACACGATATGATTAATAACATGATTATAACATATTTGTCATTCATAAAATATTGATAGTATCTTGTCAGTGTAAATCTAATCAGAGGCGTGTAAAAGAAATTGTATTTATTAGGTTGAGAGGAAAGAGATTGTCCTCGAAGATCACAAGCCTCTGAGTGCAAATTTTATAAACGCAATTCTGTTTTATAATAATATTAATTAAGAAATTATTTTTATGATATATTGGAATAAAAAAAAATAAAACGTCTCTTTACGACCTTCAAGATAGTATATTAGTATATGTTAGTATAATAATATTATTCTTTATTTTCTATCTATATATCATTTAGACTTACAATTAAAGGACACAGAGCCATCCTTGCATCTATTATAGTTTTGGTAGTTCTTGAATATATACGTATCTATACGCGCAAATGTAAAGCGAACTTCGATGGAAACTTGGATGTAATACAAGTAAAAAAGAAAGCGTGGCAGGAGAAGTCGAAACGAAGCATTTGCTCATACGACGATACTTTCGATGTACTTACCGATTGAAGAAAGTTTTAATAGGCGAGCATTTTCAAACACGACGGAGTTTTACATTCTTAATGACGATGAAAAAAATAATCTCTACTTATTGTTAAAACTTTAATACTTTATCGATGCGGAACATGGTTGTTGTATAAATAACGATTGCTTGTAATAATCAAATTCTGGTTATAAGTCCTCAAATGGATCAGGTAACTATTAACTGACTAATGTTCGAGCTTTTAGCGGACTAGTGAAATATTCATACATTATTTATGTCATTCATCACAGCTTGACAGATCTGTTATGATATGATTTATTTATAAACACTTAAAATCATCAAAATTTAGATATTTTATTAAAAATTTGTTTAATAACATATCATTTTGATATTTTGCTATGAAAATTCGAATTGAAAAATATTAAGTTAAAAATAAAAATAGAAATATAATATTAAAGATTAAATTTTGCATTAAAATATCTGTCATTACAGACATATATGTATCTATAGAAATATATATATATATAT
>NW_017259545.1:2659918-2661166 GCF_001594045.1 Atta colombica | reverse complement strand
TTGCGCGAAATATGCGATATGCAGATAGGAAACTAATAATTTTTCTTATGCAGCATATAATGTTTTACACATATATATTATATATATTATATATTTTTCTCGGGAAAAGAAATGCTTTAAAAAAAATATTTCACTGGTTAAATAAGCCATTTTGCATCTTTTTTTATTCGTTTTTTATTTCTCAGCTCTCGAAATGCTCGAAGCGGTTATTCAAAGACAATAACGCATAGATTTCCGGATGACATGCTAAATTTTCTCTTTCACGTTTTCTCGAATTTCGCATCCGTTTTGACATCGCTTGTCGAGTACTATATTGACTAGGATCGATAATTTATGCGAAGACCAGCGGCGAATAGCAGCTTTATTTCGAACTCGATGGACTATACAAAAAACAGTTAAATAAAAAACATCGGAGCTTTCTCATATTGATGCTATCCATTCTATCTTCCACAATATTCAACAACGGGAATCGAAAGTTTAAGTTAAGCATAAAAAGATATGATATGTATAAATTTCTGATGAGTTAGATCACAAATGAAAAGGCCATTATTTCTTTCGATACTATCGCGCAATAATAAAATGCGAAATACTTCTATCATATCTATTTAAATTACGTTTTGTTTAACGAATCGCAAATTGCTACGTCATGATAAAATGCTTAAAATGTGAACAAATAAAAAAAAAATGTTTTGGGATATTTCATTCGATTTGTCATTTCTTTTTTTAAAGAAATTTACTTGACGCTTCATACGAGTCTATGCATTTATAGACTCGCTGGTAAATTTTCGCTTGTTCCACCGACATGTATTTTTTATTACGTTTAAAAAGGACATATGTGTATGTACGCTTGAAAAATGCATTATATAATTATATATTCATAGCACTTGTTATTTTGCTAAATTTTGGTGAAGTTTGTCAGAATGCAAATATATGTAATTAATTTTATGACAGTCCATCTAATTTTACGAAATATATAAAATCGAGTAGAAAAAAAATTTCAACTGATAACGATTTATTCTTGTACGAGCTTTTATCTTGTTTGCCTTTTTATTATGCAAAAATTGGCGTAACGATCATAATGACAAGCGAATGTTACATTTCCACTGCAAACATTTTGTATCACGAACTTTATATTATGGTTAAAAATATGTAAAATGATTTTCTCGTTTATACGGCAAATAAAATAACTAAAACAGCAGATTTTTCTCGTCAAGAGCATTTCTCTCTGGAAAATATTAAGACAAGACG
>NW_017259545.1:2653130-2659818 GCF_001594045.1 Atta colombica | reverse complement strand
TATATATATATATATATATATATATAAACCTCATGAACTCTAATGCGAGACGTGGAGCTGACCCTAGCTGATCTAGTCAGGTCCATATTGGATTATATATATATATAAATACGAATAGAATATCGATAATATCGCAAATACATCGACGATCGATGTAAACGAGGCTAGCATCGAAAGTCACATTTATGCGGGTCGGTTCGCGTATATACGACATACAATGTTGCCGCGGGATTTATGCGGAATATTTTTACCTACTGCGAAGCGCTGGCGAGATACCCCGATGCGTACAAAGGGTGGATCCGAGTGCACCACGACTTCCGTAAGCGTTACGATGCACCATTCCGCGCGCCTCACCGCGATGCGGTGTGCTTCGAGGTGATTCGTTTCGTGCCGGGGAAAGAAAAGGAAAAATCCCTTGAAGAACAACGTGGATATACGGAGACACCGATTTCTTCGGGAAGTAGAGCGAAGTGACTGCGGAATTTCTACGGAATTCCCCACGCTGCTGCCGTCGAATAACGAATTGCATTCAGGATAACGTCGACGCGATTTTTCCTACGATTGGGAATTACGCGAATCTCCGTACCGTCACTAAAAGCCTGCTGTGGAATTTTGTAGCGTTGGATTAGCTGGATCACTAAAGGGTGAGGAGATTTTGTGAGGATTGAAGTGAGCTTTTTCAAACGGACTTTAAGCGACATCGAGAATGGTGGAATTGTTTACATCATAGGTTCATTTAAACAAAACCTCCCGCCCACTTTGTAATTCGCGTTGTTAGGAGAAGTGACCTGGCTAAACGCATTTTAGGCTACCCGAGTAGAAAGGCTCACGGCGAAACCTCACCAACCTCTGTGCTTTAGTAATCACCAGTCAAGCATGAACCAATGCCAGCCTTTGATGGGAGTATTTCATTAAACTTATTATTAAAATAATCCAACTAAAAGAATCCAAAAAATATAAGCGTAGAAATCACGATTTAAGACAAAAAGATATCGTTTCCTTACTTCAAAAGTGACTACTCAAACAATTAAGTTTTTCAGAAAAAGGAAAAAATTCTTTAATTTAATAGAAAATTGTTGACTAATCAAATAATATCGATAAAAAAATATAGAAATCTGATCAAATATCATTTTTATTATTTTTGTTTCATAAACCATTAAAAAACCTTCCTTTTCGAATTGCGATTATTTTTATTCTACAAAATTATAACAAGTGCGAAATAATTTATCAAAAATGATATAATTCGAAATATCAATAATTTATATTTACCAGCTAGCTAAAATAACTAAAACAATCTCTTCTTCGATAAAAACTGTCTTAACTCTAAATGTTCTCTGTAGAAGACTTTTCTTTTTATTTATAAAAATGACACAACTTAAAATACGTTACTCTTGTAGAAGGTATTATGATCTCTTTTAAAATCTTGACAATGACATGAGTGCTATTTGATGGATTGTGAAGTTAAGTTAGTTTCATGTTACTTTTCGTGATTGACAAATTACCTAGTTTATTCATGGTAATAACTCAAAAGTCATATTTTTTGAGTTATGTCACTTTCGAAGTAAGGGAACGATACAACAATAAAAGGGCGGAAGACATAGAAATCAATGATGAATAGTATTCTTTTCCGAAGATAGTGACACATAGCGAAAGCGCACACGGCGTTACGCGCCACATTACGTCCATTTATCCATCAACGCGACGACAGTATCCCCGTCTTCCGGTCGTGTTGGTTGATCCCCTTACCCTCTGTGCAAACGACAACACCGCTAACGGCGGCGTCTTTGTCCGAGGTGCAGCGACGTAGAAATTGCTTCCACAATATTAATACGTCCGATAATCTCGCAAGGCTCTGTTTTCCGTGCAGATACGTGGCTCGCGGTAATCCCGCGTATAGTTTCCGGCTCTAACGGCAGGCTTTCATTAAGCGCGCGCTGCCACTGTCCCGCTTTATTCTACTGTGCTGTTCGTTTATGTTGCACATCCGCGCGTTGGCGGTCCGCGGCGCCGAGGCGCACGTTATTACCGTCTGTCCCAGACATTTTAACGTTTGATACCGTTCTCCGTTACGTTTTAACACGCCCGACGTAACTACGCGCCCGCGGCCGCGGACGCAGCTTGACACTTAGGAAAACCCGCAAGCACATTATACAGGATACTGCGGAAACGTATATACCTTTAATCCAGATAGGATTTAATCTTCATTGAGAAATTAGTCGTGATTGTGAAATGGATATTCTTTTCTATGCTCACCCATTTACGAGAATAAAATTTCCATTTTAATCGAGCATGTTGAACATACACAAATTATCGCAAAATAAGACAGTTTTAAATGTTATCCGATATGCAGGAATAATAATGTCGTATATATAGATAATAATATTATTTACATGGAGATGTTGGAAGATTCAATTGTCAGAAGTTAGGTCTTACTAGAAGCAAGATATAGTACTGGAATTCTATAGAAACTAGATTTTACTGATGAACTGTCAAGCTATCGTATGAAATTTCCTTGACATGCTAGCAATTATTTCGTTTTTTTTTTCTTGAAACAAAAAATTTCCAATCTAACTAATAAAAATCAGTTTAGTACTTTATAAAAATATAATGTACAATGAAAAGAACGACTTCATGAAAATATCTAAAAATTTAGCTAGATACAGGTCTAAAAATAATTTTATCGGACTATTAAAATAACTAGATATATAAAACGTTTATATATTAATGATCCTGTAAAATGGTTTCACATTTTAGAATTTAAGTGTCCTATATACAATTATTTTGATAATCCAAACAAATTATATTTAGATTTGCATATTTAGCTTTATATACTTCACTAAAACCGTTTCCTTTCTATAATATAATATATCATAAATTATAATGTTATTTATTAATTATAATTCGATAAAAATTTGCTGCAAGGCTTACATATAGAAGTCGTAAATTTAACAGATTTAATTTTATCAGATTTAATTTTAGAGGATAAGTTAGAGTTGAGTAAATTTACTGATGTTCCAAAGGCAAGTGTGCGACGGACTTAGACTATCGATGGAGACTGTCGATATGCAAAATGGATTGTGATTATATGGATGAATGATTATTGGATGTCGAACTGGCGAATTGTACGTAAGATGCTGACAAAGTATGGGACATTTGTATACAGGAGAAGAGTGAACAGGGACGGGGAATAGAGTTTAATATTACGATGATCTTGTTGAACGAGAATAAAAAAACTTTGCCTAACGCGCAAAGATCGAACGTAGCTGGGGCCGTTTCGTTGCCCACGGCGCTCCATTTACTATTCCCATAGGGTACCGAGAAAACGCTTATACGAGCTGCCATTGTATTAGGGTGCCGTTGCCTCGGGGTCTTCTATCTATCATCGAGCATCATGCTGGGATCGCAACCCTCGAGTTTGCGCACTTACCGCGTCGCGAGATGTCGTATTGCACCCCATTGCGATTGCGTCGAGTTATATTCTTTCGCAGTAACGAAGTAGCGTCCATAACACATTTATTATATAGCGTGCACATTATACAATTGCATAATACTAAAATAGATCGCACTTGAACAGAGGGGAGGGAGAACTTGACTCTCAAGTTAAAATACTCTCAAAATGATAACGATGTTTCAACATCGTTAAAGAAACGATTAAGATCCATCATAGTGTTTAAAATAATTCTTTTTCTCTTTCTATCAAAATATTATACATGCAATATAATTGCATAATGCTAAAATAAATCGTACTGAACGAAGGAGGAAACTTAATCTTCAAGTTAAAATACTCTCAAAATGATAACGAGTTTTGATGTCGTTCAAAAATTTCGATTAAGATTATCTAGCAGTTATATTTTGATATAATCTTTTTTCTTTTTCTTATCAAAAAATATAAAATAGTAATGTAATTATTATAATTATTATAATTGAAACACGATTATTTTTTTCTGATTATTTTTATATAACGGAAACGAGCCGACGGCGAATTTCCTGTTAGCAAGGATTAAGAGAATCTTTTTGCCTTCTGAGAGTCGTCGTTGGAAAATCTGCATTGGAAGTTGGAGAGGATTAGAGCAAAGTAGAAACTACCGGGTGGTCGTAATTTGTTCGTAAAGTGCCGCGCGGACTGGTGTTAACCGTAATGCACAGCGTTATACATAGTCGGGTTAGTAACTGTAATAAGTGAGAAAGGGGTAAGCGAAAAACGCAGCCGTTCGCGAACTAAAGTATGGCGTGGGATATTAAAAGAAAGAAGTTGAATCGAATGAAATCTCGATATATGTGGTGGAACGGATAGGGAAACGCTCCTGCATTTTATTCGCGTGCGCATCCAAGGTAAAAGGATAACTTTTAACAATCGATTCAGAGTTACGTAAATTCGAACCTTTCATTTTAAAATCGTGTAATCCAATTTCTAAAGAGTAAAATTTAAATAGAAACATGTACAATCGTAACGAGACAGAGATGTTCAAATGTAACGAGATAGAATTAAAAGTATAAATTAAGTAAAATATGTAAGAATGTAATATATATTCTTACATTTTGCTTAATTCATATATATAATTTTAATTCTATTATATCTCTCGTGATTATATTTGAATATAATTATATATGCTTCTTATGTAAATTTTATTAAGACATTTTGGATATAGAATTATATAAATATATATAATTTTATCCAAAAATATTTTAATAAAGGCTCTCGTATTAATTATATTGAAAATTAGGTCGGTAAAATAAGTCAATTTTCATATATGACGTAGCTTATAATGTGATGCAAAAAATGTTATATACACATGGCTAAAATAATGGATAGTTTTTGAGTTATGGTGTATCAAAGTGCAATAAAAATTGTGCATACAGCATCTTTGATGCATGTCTTAGGTCTAACATTTTTTTTTCATCATATTATAAGCTATATCATACGTGAAAATTGACTTATTTCACCGGCACTTAATTTTCCATATAATTAGTGCGAAATTCTTTGTTTTAATGAGATTTTACGTTTCAATGAGATTTCTAAAGTTCAAATTATATTTTAAAAACGAATGATTATATATCTTCTAGTGAAAACTTTATAGTGATTAATTAAATAACGCTAGAGACACTTTCATACTTTAATCAATTGGTATCGCCTGAAGGTTCTTTGCATTATAAGAGAAACGTGAATAAAGATTCGTTGCTATCATGAGAAGGGCTGTTCATCCGATCGTACTAAGTTCATCACTCTCGGCCCTTCTTACATTTTATCTACACTCGTCTGTATGCGTTTCGGATTAGCGACACACGAAACCTTAGGGCGGCGTTATCCCCCTGCAGATTCCGCCGATGATTACTGTTATTCACGAACAGGCAGTGGTTGAAATAAATGCGACTTGTACCCTCTCGATTCTCGCGCGTCCATTGTGATGATTAAACTATAAGTAGCAATCTACGTTAATTTTAACCACAGGAAAAACTCGGGAAAATATCTTGATTAAGGATGTATTACATATATGTTTTAACAAAATAGAAAAATAATGAAAATTACAGATTTTTCTATGTTGTATTTATGAAAGTAATACAACAAGTTTAGCAGCAATTTAGAATTTGTATTATTTCACTAAGTAGACATGTTTTTAAAAAATGATTAAGATATAAAATTGGAAAATTTCCATTTAAAATAAAACTGTATCATTAAATATAAATGTTGATCTTATTGGATGTTTCATGTGTATATGTCATTCATTTTTATAGTAAAATAAATTTACAATTTCAATCACTTTTTGCAAAGATTATATTTACTATATACTTAAGGTGATGAAATACACTTTATGCATTTTTATATATTAATAATTAATAAAACATTTGTATCGAATTGTTTACTTTGATTGGTTTGTTGCTTGGAAAACATAAAAATAAAAGAATAAGTGTAATGAACGAATCTTCTCGACAAGAATGCGCACATACGTGGCAATCGGTAGATGGGAAGTCAAGCGATTAAACAAATAGCATAGAAGAAATCGGACGATCCCATAATTTCCTTATCCGCACGAACGGATGCTGAGGAAACGGAGCAAGCGAGAAAGGCAAAAGAAAGAAGAGAAGGAAGAGAAAAGTGGCGCCGTGTCGGAATGTTCTACGTCGAGGTCGTTATCCCGATACACTCCCAATCTCTCCACGAACATCGGAATCTCGATCAGATCGTAGGCCTAACCCGTGCGTAATCCTTTCTAATCCTAAGGGAGAACCGTGGGGATCCGTGCAAATCGGCAATCTATTCCTAATGTCTCCACTAATCCCTGGTCCGCGAATGGTGTAGCCTATCCGCGTTTAATGGTCGTATTTACTCACCGTGCCTCTTAGAAGATCTCGTAGAGAGCTATCGGGATTGATACGAGTGAATCTTTTCCGATGGTTCGCACTATCGAGATATATCCTTCATTGTATTGATCCTAGAATTCCAGATGTGATCGTCGATCCTCCCTAATCAAGAACGATGTAGTCGTTTCCGCAATGCATCGTTTAAAGCGTCGATTAGGTCATCTGCAACAGACTTACGGAAAATCCAATTATTTCTCACCGCATTAGTGTCGTCCTGTGATGGAAGGTTTCGTTATTGGGCTGTTCCGTCATCTGAATCAGAGCTCCGTGTACGTTAAGTGCTGCTAATGTCGCACGTAGTATCCTGCCCTGATGGATGAGAATATTC
>NW_017259545.1:2648323-2653030 GCF_001594045.1 Atta colombica | reverse complement strand
ATTCCAAAAATCAAATTGACAAGAAGGTTATTTGTTTTTATATATCAAGCGTATATAAAGTTTGTGCGTTTTCGTGCTTTTTCGAATATTTTAAAGCTCGAAAAGTCTTCTTCTCGTTCTTTTGAATACAAAAAGTATTAAAATCATAATACATTTTTTTATACTGTTATTAAAAACAAAATATATAATTGTGAATGAAATACTTATTAATATTTTAGCGGATAGTCTGTTTTTCAAAACTCTTGCGAAAATTTTCCTTTTGTATCAGATTCTGTCAAAATTCTACTAGAAGTTCCAGAAATTATATTTATGTTCGTAACGACGAAAAAAAAAACTTAAGTGATGACAAAAAATTTATTCATAATCAAAAGTAGTTGTATTTTTTATAATTAAAACTGAAAAATTATTTAAATCATCACCCTCCTTTTCCTGAATATGAAAATTAGAGGGATAAAAAAAAAGAGAGAAGAAAAGAGAGAAAGAAAAAATAGGGCAACAAAGAACATTATTCTATATCATTTATAAAATGCATCTAAATATTGTATTTAAAAAATTAAATTTTTTCTTAATGTATAAGAAATTAAAAAAATATCTTCTGGACATTTTTTTGCAAATTTATTGAAAATCAGTTTCAAATAAGTAAAAATTTGCAAATTATACCATAAATCTGTAACAAACAAGTAACAGTTTATACATTAATGTTATCGAAAGAGAAATAAGAGAGAATATTCATGTTGCTTTTGCATTGAATCTAATCTTTGTTAAATTATATTGTGGTGCTATATCTATGATCGTTCGCACCGGGAGCATTCCGAGCCGGGCTCAGGAAAGTTGCCACCATCTCCGCTAATTGTAAGGTACTCTAATAATAGTAATAAATATATGGCAGTTTACGGAAGGGCGCGATGGTTTTATGAAAATATGGTAGACTCGGGACAATACCATACTATGGAAACAATTATCGGACTTCGCACGGCGACGGTGTCTGCTGTTTGCATCGCGACAACGAATTTCCGTTGGGAAGCAATTACCGTTACTTGCGGACGACGTCTTTTGCGAGTCGCGGTTACTTCGGCCCTTAACTCTTCGATGCACATTTCAATTTTCCATCTACTTAAAAGTTATACATAATATAATTTATCACGATAACAAAATATTTACATTGCTTGCGCAACGGAATACGGCGAGCATAAAGTAGAAAATGTAAATCCCAAAACCTCTTTAAGTTAAAATTCTGTTGAAGTATATAATTTATTTAAGATTAAATGAAGAATGAGACTTTGCTCTCTAGTGGTTTCTACTAAAATCGGCAATTCTATACAGAATGTCCTATTTGCTGATGTTAATTTCGTACACTCGCTTCATATTTCGTTCCATCTGTACAAATCCTCCATTGTGTTTGGAATGGCAATTAAAGATAAATAGTTAATCACAATGAAATAGAGAATTTTTTAATCTACAGGATTAAATTATATTATTTTGCGGATATTTTAAATAATAATAATTTATATTGATATTCCAAAAAAGAAATATTAAATTAAAAATTTCAATATTAAATTAATATGAAAAAAATATTAAATTAATATTAATTACAATAAAATTGTGAGACTTTGCTGTTAAATATCTACAATTCTGAGAAAATAAAAAATGTATTCAGGTCAATAAATTTTTATATGATTCACGACGTGAAGAAGATTTAAAAAAGGATAAATACTTTCATGTTATTGCGCTCTTTAAATTAAGAAATGCGCTAAAGAATCAAACAATATAATTTTATGACGCGCTATTTTATTTTTTATAAAGATCTTATAACTGTCTGTCAATGGAAAGTGTTCTTCGCAAATAAATATGGAATAATTATTGACGACAATCTTCGACGTAAAGATTCGAGCGCATCTCTTCTGTTTTTCGTGATTTGCGTTATTAACCCGCCGTTACTTTATGAGCTTTCGAATAATATGGCAGAATAGATATGTCTTCCTTCTCGGGGGAGCATCTTTTGGTGTCAGTCTTTGTGTAATCTACCTTGAGAGAGTTGCACCAGTTTCGGTCATCTCCGCAAAATTGCAGCTCTCATCGAGTCGAGATTAAACTTCACAGTCTCCGCCAGCGCAAATGCATGTATGGAAGGCTTTATCGTTATGTGCGCGCGAATGTGTGTGTGTATGTGTGTGTGTGTGTGTTTCTGAGAGGGCGGCCATGTTCACACACGGAGGAGCGAGCAGACATCTGGTTCGTGCATCTCGTCTAAGAACGTAGAGGGGTAATGTGAAAAGGGTTACGCGCCGGAGGAGCTCGCAATCCTTTTAGCTCCTTACCTTTTGCCACGTGCCATCAGCGTTTCCTCTCTCGCACTTTTGAGATATAGTCGCAAAACCGCGCATCATACTCATCAAGGGTGCATTATCGTACAGATACCCTTAGAGATACACGCAAATTCCAAAAACATGGGAGCTTAGTGCTTATTAATTTCTTTCAAGCTATTATGATATGATAGATAATGCCAAAATGCAAATAGTATTATTTATAATTATTATTAAAACTGAAACGATTTAGACGTTAAAGTTCTTTAACATGCTCCACATGGAAAAAACAATTTGTATGAAGTGTTTAAAAATACACTAGATATACAAATCTGAAAATAATTTTGTTGGACTGTCAGTAATTGTATTCGAACTGTTGCTAGTCAAACTGGTTGCTAGAATATAAAAATTTTTTGCAAAAATTGCTCGTCATGTTTGAGTTTTCTACATAATTATTTTGATAGTCCAACAAAATTAGTTTCAGTCTAGTTAAACTTTGAAATATTTTTGCAAAATTGTTGTTTCCATTTAGATTTTAAATCTTGTTATACTATTTTTAGTGATAGAAGGGTACCAATCTTGCTATCACAAAAAAACTTTATGTTTGATTTGTAATGAAACTTTATATATCTACATTTAGATTATACATTCATAAATAGAATTAAATGAATTTAGAAAATATTAATTACGGTTAAATTTGAAGAGATGAAATCATTCCTTATACATAAATCAGTTTTTAGCTTTCCTCGTTATATCTCATAGTATTAATTCTTTTCAAAATTATTTTTTATAAATATTATTGACATAGATAAATAGGTAGTTTTATTAAACTTTTATGGTTTTTTAAATGGTTTTTTTCATATCTTGAAGTTTTTGAGATATAACGAAAGAAGCTGAAAGCATTTTCATAAAAGGGATAGTTTCACCTTTTAAAATCGTTTAGCATCTGGTTTTTTCTAAATTTATCTATTTACGTAATTTAACATGTATACGAAAGTATCGATCAGTATTTTATTTTTGGATTAAATAGAGTACACTAGAATTGTCTTTCGCCAAATATCAAACCTATCTCACTTTAAGTTTCAAAAGTGTTCACACAGTTCAGCCACAAAAGACCTACAGTTTCATTTCAAATCAGAATTTGAAAATTTTTTTTTTTTCTAAAATTGTTTCTTGTCTTTCTAAAATTGTTAGTCTATCGCAGGTTTCTTTCGTGCTAACATTACTAGTCATTCACATCGGTCCGAAGGGCCTCTTTTTCATACTTCACGCGATTCCTCGGGGTTGCTACAGCCATACCACCGCCACCACGAGTTCTCGAGTCTCACGGCTAGTGGTGGTTGGTTTCTTTGTGTTTGCTGGTTGCCCGGGCAACCTCGAAGAGTTTGCCTAGGATTAAATATGTAGTTTCGAATTAGGCGGGCACAATGTCGGCTCTTTCTCTCTCTCTCTCTCTCTTTCGGATCATGAAACGCGATCTAAGACGACGCGTCTCGAGCTATGCGGACGAGGTTTCTTTACCGAGAAGGCAACAAAGTGTGTCTGAGAATTGAAAGGGAGTTCGTATGTGGCCATCGGTCTCGATGTTTCACGATGCGAGATTACTCGTTTCAGCAATAGAAAACTATAACGGCGTGACTGCAAAAGAACTATTTTGCCTCTTCTTTTGTTCAAACGAAACTACTTTCCTTTTAGAAAGAAATTTGACTTCGTACAAGGGTTTCATATATATATATTTACTTTATCGAGATATCTGATGTTTCGATAAAATAAATATGTGAAACTCTTGTACATCTATGTAAATCTGATTTTATAATAACAGAATATCGATTTTTACTTATTCTGATGTGAAATGAGAAATAGTTTTGGTTGAAAATGAATAAATTAGTTATAGGTTTTGATCATATCAATTAGAATTCCGGTTATCATAATTGAATATCTAATTATCTCAATTAAAATTATAATAGATTTAGCTGTGAAATTTTGATTTATCCGTTTTTCATTAGAATTTCAATAATGCAACTTTTTCAGTGGACATTTCAGAGATTTTAAACGCTGTATAAAAAAATAAAGGAGAAAGATAGATATATGTGATAGATAAATATGTGTTTTATCTTCTATGTTTTTGAGTTCATTTCAAAAATTGATTCTGCAAAATTAATTAAATTTTCATAACCGAATAATCAATTTCAAATTCATTAAAATGGTTTCTTTTAAAAACATTTGTTGATTTTTTTAAATATTGCAAATATTGTTAATCGTATATTATTTGATTAATTTCTTTATAAGTGCACAGTTTTTAATTAACTAATTGTATTTCACTTTCATTAAATTAACTACAGTTTTAGCTCTCGCTTTGGATTTTATGCCATTACAATCAACAAACATCGCATAAAACAAATCC
>NW_017259545.1:2643122-2648223 GCF_001594045.1 Atta colombica | reverse complement strand
TATATATATATATTGCGAAGCAAGTAAAATTTGCAGTATTTGCATATTTGAAATAAAAACCGAAGTGATAGAGAGTTGGAATTGCAAAATAGTTGCTTTGCGATGTTCACATGCGAGAATCTCTTTAAGCTTGGATTAGTGCATATCGCGCTTCGAATTTTTCATCTTTTCCTACAATTCATCAGATTGAGATCGCGGAGTAATGCGAATCAAACCGAGCGATGCAAGCAGCGGAGAGCTGTGAGGCACGTAATATATATGTATATAAATGATTAATTTAGGGTGCAAGGAAGGAAATACCCAGCATACGTTCCCTCTATAGCATACGTTCTCGTGTGAACTGAATGATACTTACTCTGCTACAAGCTGGCTGATGCTCAATGCCTGGCGTTTGATAACCTACAGTGTGCTGTTTGTTTTTACGAAGTCGGCCCTACTATCGTTCGGTATACTGAGACTCAAGCGGATAGAAAGAGGCGCGTGCCGCTCCTGGATCGTCACAATACATTCGAGTCTTTTTACCTAACACACAAACACATACGTAACAGATACACTAGATGCCTCTACAAAAGGTTAGTGATTATCCACCTGCGCAATTGATTATTTTCCGAGCTTACCCTCCGAAGCTGACGTAGATATATTGGATCCTCTCAATAAGCTCTTTGTAAAAAGTTTGATTTTGTAGTGCTATATATTATTTGTCAAACGAAGACTCCGCATTAATTATGTAGAAAATTGGATTCCAATGACAGACCCAGCGTCAGTAACTGTGTCACAGATTTTCGCGCGTCAGTTTCGAAGAGTTAATTATAGCGAGTGTTAATTCAATGCTGTACATTCGACAAATATTTCGTAATTTAATTACTTGTAATAGGAATTGGAGCTCTCGGGAGAATAGATTTTTTTTTTCCATCGCGATGCTCGCGCACGGGCGAGAATCTCTTTTGACGACGTTCGAATTTGCGCATATCACGCGTCACGTTTTTGAATTTTTCACCAATTTCGATGTAACTCATCCACTATATTGAGAGCGCAGAATAACACGACAAATCGTCTGTGTCGAGAAACAGGTTATGGAAAAATACTGGCATATTCAAAGTAAATAATTACCGCGAAACGCGAGAAATAACGTGTTCGCGATGTATTTCGCGAAGCGCGTTAAATTTTTTGTATTTCACAACGTACATTGAACATTCGTGGAAAAATGGCGAGTAGGTACCGGCGGCGTTGTTTTTTTGCGCGCGTACGACACGCTGTGTTTGTTGATACGACCTCGTTCGGTGCGTCGTCGATGTCGTCACATTATTCCTCAAGCCTGTGGTGCGTCGTTACGTTACTTTTTGAGCTCTCCGTGCGTCGTCACATTAAGGTGTCTGCATAATTCGGCGCGTAGTTCGCAAAACGTAGGTCGCAAACGCCAACGCAGAATAACGATCACCGCACGCGAGATGCACACAGAGGAAAATCAAAACCGCACGTGAAAAAACAAATGCAAATCTTCATTCTGTGTCTGCGTTTGTGAACTACGTTTTGCGAATTACCTAGAATAGCAATAGAGGCATCGCAATTCTTCGCGATGCGCGATCAATCCATAGATATAAGATTCATAGACTGAGCATTCCCTGAAATTTGAGAAGTGGGGGATTTGTCGTTCGCGCCGCGATTCGCGAACGAGAGGGGGAGCGCGATTGGGTCAAATAAATATGCCCGTTTCCACTGGCGATATTCATTGTTCGTTCTTACTTCAAAATAAGATCTACAAATTGCTTTCTCTGCCGAACGAATAATACCGGCAGAATTGATTTGGAGACAATTTCTGATTGACGACTTTATATTCAAATTTCTAATGGCTTAATTTACATTAATTTTTAAGATTTTGAGCCATCTCTGATTGATCATAAGAGTTTATGTGATTGAACATCTATAAGAGTGTTGTGTAAGAACACACCTGTGTCTAAGGTCTGTTCACTTTTTGCATTCGGTATTTTTGATTTCTTTTTCTTCAATGAATATAGAGCAATATCCTGATAAAAAACTTTTTATACATTAATATGTATAAATATGTATAAATACATACAAGTATTCATACGTAATCATATATGAAATATGTCTATACACATTCATATATCTTTTTTTCTTTTGCAAAATTTAGTAATAGAAATAACAATAGTTATGTAAAAAATAATTAAAGGGATAATTTTTGTATTGTTTGTTTTAGAAAAAAATAAGTTTGGAAAAATTGCTCATCAATTATGCATAATTTTATTTATAAATTATACACGAATAATTTTTTTACATTTCTTCAAACTTTTTTCTAAAATAAATAGTGTGAAAATTACCCTTTTAATTATTTTTAACATTTTCACATTACTATTGTTATTTCTATTACACTAAAAAGTAATTTTAGAAAAGAAAGAAAGATATATAGAACATGTATGTATTTTATATTTCATATAAAATTATGTATGTTTATGAATATTTATGTATGTTTATACATATTTATACATATTCATGCATGAATAATTTTTTACCGATTATATTCATAATCGAATTCTATATTTAAGACCATCTTAAGATGTCATGAACTAAAAGAACTGCCTTAATATTTTGATGATATTTCTTAAGATCTTAAAATAAGAATGAACTATATATAAAAAACCGCCTATATATTTATTTCGTTTTAAAGTGCAAAAATTTTGGGATTTCAAGCAACGTGGATAAACCTATAACCTCGATCGAGAAATTCCTATTGCGCAGGTTCGTATATTTCGCGCCTTGTAAACTTCTCATCGCTAGACTTGTCCATTTGTTTCCGAATTAGTTGCGAGTAATGTGCCAATCAGAGCAAGCAATTAAAGCAATATAGAAAATCGCCGTACGTCGATCACTCATAATAATATGCGTGTTTCATAATTATCTGGGAATTCGCAGCATATATAACACGAATTTTCGATTATATATATGCCACCGGGCAGTTTGTCATGGTTAATTAATTAGTCGTTGATTCGACTATCGAAGTTGCCGTTGGGTCCATCGGTAATTAGCGTAACGGTTGGCAACAGTTGCCGATATGCCGATACGTCATCAGTTTGAGAGTCGGAACGCGCTGCAGTAAGTACAATTGCAATGAACACCGTGGTTCAATATTTGTCGATCATGCATTGCAAATACGACGTTTACGCGACGGTGAATCGTCGTGCCGCGCAATCTCGCGAAATTCATTCGATCGACGACATCCGCCGCAGCCGCAGGCAGAAGTTGGCATAGAACGATCGTATTTTCGAATATTCGGCAACGAATATTCGACGATTTATTTCGTCGCGCGGAATCATTCACTCGAGTTATATTATACGATAGTGATGGCCTAGAACGCGGATATCTGTATTATCCGTCGAAATCTATCTGTACGTAGATGAATACGCGTACTATTTGCCGTTTAGAGCGCGGAAAAGTGCAGAAAGTGCAGCTAGTGCAACAGGTGTAGCCGCGACAAGCGACGCGACGCGTGAAGTTGGCCGCGCGAACTTCGAATGTTCGACTTCTCTCCCTCCTCGCGCCGACCGTTGACGTCTCGTCCGTTTCGGTTGTCGCGCACGTCAACCCAAATCGTAATCTCTCGTGATTTTTGCGTCGTTCTCTTCCACTTCGTCGCTTAATCGAGAGTGTCGGAAATGTCGTGCGTTGTCGGGGGTGTCGGGCGCTCGGTGATAGTATACGTGCGTATCGTCATGCAATTAACCACAATCGTAGTTCGCGAGTGTTCACGCGAGTGCCATGGAGGAGCAGCCGTCGAGTAACGAGAGAGGAGGCGGAGGCCTGGGAGGCATCGAGCAACGGCGGAGCAACCGTGGGTGAGCCATTTGTAACTTGTTTCATTTATTATTTATTACACTCTCTGGGATTAAATGCTCGTCCATCTCCGCGCGGTCATTTTACGTCATTGTGAGATAATGCACATGAAATATACTCAGATAAAACATAAAGTTCTCCTAAATCGAAATATAAGATATTTTTAAAGCCCTTTTTCGCAATATGGTTACTTAAAAATTAAAAATCATCAAGAGATTCATCAATAAAATTTATTCAACAATACTTGAGATAACCTTTAATCTTTAATAATTATGAAAACGAGGCTAAAACGTCTTTTGCAAAAAATATCTTTTTTTTAAATATTTTTCAGACATTTTGTATCTCGTTTTTGGATATGCATGTTATCTAGAGATAACGCCCGTAACGTGAAATCATTTTATCCTTGTTGTTTATTAAATATTAAACAATGACAAACGATGCTCGCGAGCGTTAAGTGGAACGCAGCCTAGGTATGTATATTTTGAGGTACTTAAAATAAGAATTATAATAAAGGGATGGAATTTAATATTTATAATGTAAATAAATAAAATGTATAAATAAATAATATAGATAAATAAAATGTGTGAACATACTCCACTTGTAATTATTCATTAGATATATTTTTAAAAAGTTTTGTAACATTTATATTGAAAAATATTTGTTGCAATGAATGTTTTAAATTGTTTTGTTGAAATAGTATTTTTTTTAATGAGTGTGTTTAACAATGCACATTCAATGTACGCAATAATTCTTTTTTAGAATATCAATTATTTTGATTATTTTTTAAATTCTTGAACATATTTGTGTTTTACAGATCGACGTCATGATTCCGCTGCTGCGTATTGTATTGGTGAGTGATAAATTATTCTTTTATTATAGTTCTCTGAGAAATAATAGATTTCTGAAAGTAATAAATACAAAATACATGTACAAAAAAAATACCAGGAAATGATTGAAAGAGAAAAAGTCTCCTAAATGATAATATATTAAAATTTTAATTGTATCCAATACAATAGTAAAATGTATTATTGTTATAAATTGCGAGATATTTAAGTTTTTTATTTATTCTTGCAGTTGTGTATTCAAAAAATGAAAAATATATTTTAAAGTATATATGAATATTATAAAGATAATATTTCATAAATCTATTACCTTATTGGAATGGATAAGCTCTTTAAGACAGATTGATAAAAAAAATTTAATTCTGGAATATTTATTAGCTATACAATATAATATTTATTATATAATTTAT
>NW_017259545.1:2642352-2642776 GCF_001594045.1 Atta colombica | reverse complement strand
AAGAATTAATATGTTAATTTAATAAGTATGTTACTTCATTTCCTTTTTTGTTTTAACATATTTTATTAGAATTTAGTTTATTCGTATTTGTCCAGAATTAAATATTATGTAAATTGTTACATGAAAGCGACATGTATGTGAAAACATTTTTTTCAATATACGTACGTTAGATATAGAAGCATAATAAAAATATAAAAATAAAAGGACGATAAAAAATATTTCATACAGATGAAATATATTTTAGTTATACCATATTTTTATTTAACAAGAAACGCAACAATGATTATTAATTACATTTATTTTTATGACAGGCGAGTTTTATTTTCGTCTTTCGAAGCTTATCCATCCATATTTGTATTTATGATATTTATGTCGTTTGAAACATAGTAAAACGACGTCAGATTTAATAAATATTTTGTCGCAG
>NW_017259545.1:2635992-2642252 GCF_001594045.1 Atta colombica | reverse complement strand
ATTTTTCACACGTACAGATTTTGATAGCATATTGCGAATATAATAACAAAATATTTATATTGATATGGATATTCATAAAAATATAACATCGAGAATAAAAAATTTATTTGTTGACAGTGTACATTGATGTATTCATTGTACGAAATGCTTATTATATTTTACCAAACGTTATCAAGCATGAAATATTAAATTTTTAACACGTGAATAATTGACAAATTTTTTTTCTTATGAATCTATTGATTTGTAATTATTTTTATCAAATTATACATTTCGTGTATTATGACCAACGATTAATTAGTTTTATATTTAATATTGTTAATAACATATTGTTAATTTACTGTTAATTTGAAATAAAATATAAAATTCGGAATTCATGTTGACATGAAAAAATCGATTTATTTTGCTATAATATGTATGCAATATTTGATATATTATATGTATAGATTGTACTTTTAATTATGTTACACGTAATATAAAATAGGGATCATTTTTATTTTTTTATACTTAGTATATTTATAATAAATTACATTCGATAAATATGAGTATAAGAATTATTTTTAAATATAATTTTTTAAATATAATCTTTTAATTTTGTTAATCAATATTTAATTTTTTAAAATAATTTATTATTGATACTGAATTAACGGTGAGAAAGATCGAAAGATACATAAAATATTAATGAGTTGTGTAGAGTATAAATGCAAAAAATTAAAAGATTTAACAAACGATCAAAATAATCGATGATAAGAATGATCAAGCAAAATTTATATGTATGTATAGTTTTTATATTTATTAAAAAAATACTTGATGTTATGGTTTTGTTGATTAAAAATAATGTGCATTTTTTTTTCATCCGTAACTAAGAATTAGTTTTGAGTTATTCCACATTTAATATTATAAATAAAGCGTAATAATTTATTTGAAACTTAATTGCCGGGTATTTTATCAACTCACTACAAAAATATTAATATAATATAGATACACAAATATACAGGTTAATATTTATTTATATGGACAGGGAGGAAAAGATACGTTAATATTTATTTATGAACATTTATAGAAAGAGTAGAGGAAAGAGAAAAAAAACTTCTCTGTAATATTTGTGTGACATATATAGTTAATTTCTATATAATATTTAGAAAAGAATATTATATGCATAATTTCATATTTAAACACGCAAATTTTCTATTAACTAAAACTCTCAATCTTTTTAATATATTGCCTTATAAGCACGGATATTTAATACATATTATTATGTATATCGATAATATGTTTGACATATCGATTTCTGCTTATCATCCTTTGTTTAAAAAGTTGAGCTTGCATAGATATGGATAGTGGCTAAATGCAACGCAAAAAACTAATTGAACGTGTTGCGCTGTTCTCACCGGTCTCTAGACGCAATTAATCATCGAATATCGTGGATACGTTCCTGTGTTATTTATCGCCTCTTTGAAATGCACGCATTGAATAAATTTCTTATTCATGCGACATGAAAAATTGCCGCTTAATAATCTCGAACACAACACTGACATACTTCCTCAAGAGGATTCTTGTATTCATTTAGTTTTATCTTTAAGTGACCTTAATTAAAACTTCCTTTAGATTTCTCACGATAATGAAATCTCAAATTTCCTTTAATTTTAAATTGATCCAATCTTAATATGGTCCCAAGCTGTACTATCACTTAATTACGTCACGTATATCTCCCTCGTGAACAGTAAGAGGGTTAAGTTCTTTAATTGAGTTTCACTTTAGCGTGACGTAAGTGTATCCATGTAACGTGAGGATAATCCCATTTTATTGTTAGTGCTCGTTGAATAGCTTGCCCAACTTCGTGGTGTCGCTATAGAATGAACGAGGTGTGGAAGAGCAAAAGGATGAAAAAAAATAGGGGTGAGGTGCAATCGTCGCGGTCGGTTTAAGAAGAATCGCTGGCGCCGGGTATTCCCGACGACGTCGAAGCGTGAATAGTGGTGGTGAGAAAGGCGTGGGTGAGGAGAGGGCAGGAAGTGCGCCCTTTCCTTCAGATGGAGAAATATTACAGTCATTATCGCGGTGCCACGAAAGTTTGGCCGAGTCGGTCCTTTCCTAGTCAGTGAAGTCGGCTTTGCGAGAGAAGCTGGCAGGGAACTGTGTTTTATCAAGCGATTTTCCCCACACATGATATCCTGTCGAAGTCTCGTCATTGTATTACTATCTGACAATCCATAAAAATAACTCAATTGTTCACTCCGAATTTGTCGGTTTCGAGAGAAACAAAAGCTCGCAGCCGGCGAATTATCAATTATCAATGTTGATTTATCGAAACTTTAATAGAGTTTAATAGAGTGACTTTCTTTACGCTGTAAAATGTTGTATATTATCGACGTTTTTTGTTAAAAAGTTAATGTCGAAGATTACACATGCAAACATGATAATTTCCAATTTAGTTGATGGTTGTAATTTCAAAGTGCTATCTTTACGTCGTTATCAGTTAAAAATAAACATGGGGTTCTAATTAATGCGAAGTGACTTATCGGAAATACAATTGAGCATTCATATCGTTTGCGAACATGAGAAAAAGAAAATAATCCAATCACGATTCGCTTTTAACGAGAAATGAGAATTCAAGATATCGGGACAAATTGAGGTAAATTACCATTTCAAGAGTTATACATACAAAGGATCTATTTTACTAACAAACAGTATAGGGAGTGTAAGGCCATTGTAACATATAATAGCTCAATTATCAAGAAAGATGTTACGGCGTTTGTCTGTCGTCGAGCATGTCTGCCAGCTGGCTCTCGCTTGTACATCGCCGTGTATCCCGCGAATCACAGAACGACGACGACAACGATGTTTCCGCCGGTTAACGTTCACGATAGTTTCCTTCGGTCCTTTGTCCCACCGTAATGACCAAGGTGCTCCTCTTTCCCGCCAGTCTCGAGATTGCGCCGTAAAGAACGTTATCTCAGAGTGGTGTTTTCATCGGATTCTCCTCCGTCTTACTTGTTCTCCTCCCTCATCGCGTCGTGCAACAACGATCGTTTCGTTTTCGCGAAGGAAGAAAAATTACAGCCGCTGCTGTTACCGTTGCTCGAGCCAGTTGAATATATATCGTTGGCGTGGTCCGTCTATGGAAATCGCGCGCGAATCTAAATATTTATGTCCTTGGTGCATGCACATATCTTACCACGCGGATTTTTCTTTCGAAAGTCGTATATGCGTGCTTGAGCACTTAGCAAGATCGTAGAAATGTTGCGACAGTCGTATAATTTGACGTGTCGTCGGGACGCTGTCCTGACAGTCGTGGCATCCATTGATAAATGTAGCGGTTCTTGCATTTAGTGTAGCCAGATTACAGTATCTCGATTAGAATGATAAATTCACTCGATGGTAGTGCAGCGCTCATAGATCATATGTTAATTTAATATTCAACATTTGACAATAGTCAAACGCACTAAGATACTGATATTTACATTTAATTTCTTTCTATTTTATTGTTCACTTAAAATTATATCATTGAGATATAAAATGATTGATAAACTATTCTTCGATAACTTCGATTAGAATAAATAGATAAATTCGTTTGATGATATAATAATACGGCGTTTCACATGTTCATTTAACATTCAGCGTCAAATGCTGAGATACTGATACATTTTACATTTCATTTCGTTCTATTTTATTTCTCATATTATGTATCTAATTATATAAAATAAACAGAAAATAATTAGTAAACTGTTGTTTCAATTAGAATGATAAATTCACTCAACAATAAGTGCAATGCTCATAAATCACACCATCAATCATGTTAATTTAATATTCAAATGCTATTTTATATTTGATTAAAATAAAAGAAAGGAATTGATGTTGGAATATTAAATTAATACATAATTATGAAAAGTGAAAAAAATTAAATGTAAAATATGTTGATATCTTAGTATCAATATCTTTGATGTTAAATATTAAATTAGTATATTAAATTAATATTAAATTAATATATGATCATATAACCGTACTATATTATCAAGTGAATTTATTATTTTAATCGAAACAATAGTTCGCCAATCAGTTTCCGTTGAAGGAAATTTAGATTATATTAACTGACGCAAAGCCTTTTGTCATGGTATTTTCTTGAATTCTAAGAAACTTTCCCCTTAGGACAATAATAAATGTACCTCTTTTTATCTCTCCTCTCGTTTCTCTTTCTTTCTTCGTTACAAATAGATTCGAATTTGCGAGCCAGTTTACTAGAAGCATTTCAGCCATTACGGTATCTATCCCTCCCCATTTACCTGTGAACTTTTCTCCCTTCGGGTGCATCTTTCAGGTAGAGAGTTGGCCGTTTCGTGTATGCAAGACCGTCGATTTGCCGACTCGCAAATGCCAATCGCTCACGTTTAGACTGATGTATTCGAGTTCATTACCCTTCTGTTAACATTTATGTTATCATTTGCCATAAAAAATGAAAGATGGAGATCGATGTCTTCGCGAACTTCATCGTTTTAACGGAATACTAGCGAAATATAGCTACATGCAATACTTATCCGTATGATGCGTCAGTATTCTGCCGTTATTTTTATGTCGTACAACATTGCGTTTTATTCTGCATTTCATTTATTTTTTACTTTTTTCCTTTGCGCTTTCTTTGGAATTATAACAAAGCAATGTGTGGCAACTTTCGAATTATTTATAAGAATATAGCATAATTTTTTAATGAGAATTTCTTTTAATAAATTATCTTGCATTTTTACACCTCAATGGCGAAAAAAGTGAATTGCAAAATATTGTTTTTTATATTGATATTATTTAACGTATTTTCAATAATAATTACTTTCTATAAATTTTTTAAATATGGAATTTTATAGAAAACTCGTAATATAAAAGAGCGTTATAGTAATTAAAGCCTTTATTTTTTGAAATATTGTCCATAATATTCTCAAATAAAATACTAAATCAGAAAAACAATGAATAATATACAGTACGTTGTTAATAATAGTAGTATCAAAGTATCCTAGCTGATCGTTTACGTAAAAAAAAAACCAGGTAACAACTTCCGATTTAACGAATAGCGATTGTTGCAATGAAGTTAGGAAATTTATAAGCACGGAATCGGTGATGTTTCAAACCAACTATTACCAATCCTGTGGAATCGAAATAGCCTAGTTACATACCGGTACGAAGGTTTGCGGTTTCCGGTGACACTGTTAACCACGTTATCCGTTATATTACAATTGCTTGGGGCCCGTTAAAACTGGACCAATATGGAATGCTAGGTCGTGATTGATTTTAAGTGACGAACGTTGTCGTTATACGACGCTGTCAAACGTTCAACGTTTTGCATCGTCTGTAATATTTGTCATGCGCGCATCAACCGGAAATTTAATCAGCGGTAAATGGCTAATGTATATATTCTCTGTCTCTTATATGTTCTTTTTCTTCTTGATTTTTATTTCGCTTTTCATTGCTGCTAAGCCTTTGTCTGATTGAATTATTATAGAAAATCAGTTGTAAATAATTATAGAAAGTCAGTTGTAGTGCAATTTGTATGTAAGTTTATATGAACCTTTTATTAAATATAAATTTTATTATAAATTTTATCTACACTAAAAAATATAGCTATTAAATATTATTCTTGGAATATACTATTTTTATACATTTCCTTATAAACTTTTTAAAATATTATCTGTCTGATATAATCTATTTTTTTATTATCACGTTCTGTATGTTATATTAATCTGATTCTTAATAAAGTTGCGTTAAAAATTACTTTAATCAAAACTTTTAATCAAAACTTTAAACGAAATCACTATATTTCTCTTGAGTTTCCTATTATTGTTTTTATAATAGAAAGATGTACCAGTGTTTTTTTTTGGAATATTTTAAGAATATATCTTTTTTTTAAATAATAAATTAGATCGCTATATGAATAAATTAAATAAGTAAAAAAGGGCCAAATACGATCGAGATTACATTTAGGTATTAAAGAAGCAATGGTAATAATTAACGCAATCCCTTGAGTTAAATAGCATTTTGTTATTTTTATATCAAAATAGAATTATGTGGTTGATTTTAAACGTCCACATTAATGCATACACTTAATAAATAATAAATTAAATTTGAATTTTTAATATTTTTATTAAATAATAAAGTTAATTGTTTAATTCAATTCATGACTGATTGAGTTAGAAGCGAAGTGGTAGCAATCTATAGAAATAATAAAATAATTCAGATTGGATATAATTTGACACTATGAATTTCATGATGTAGATCTT
>NW_017259545.1:2631935-2635892 GCF_001594045.1 Atta colombica | reverse complement strand
TATATATATATATAATTATTTGTTTTAAGTATAATTAAAACTATTGTTCAGTACTTTCAGTATTCCAAATTATTTATAGTAATTAACTAGTACCTTTCAATATTAAATTAACAGTATTAGATGAATACAAAAAAATAGAGACTGGCCGTTATCGTATCTTATCTCTCTCATTTTTATCGGTCAATTTTACATATGAATGGCGCAGTCCATCTATGTTTTTGGCTTCAGTTTATGATTGCTTTTCAAGTATGCGATAGTTGAAATTGATACGCAGTTTAAATAATCGGAAGAGATGTATTTAAAACTTATATAAAACTTATATAAAACAAATATTATTACGTCTCAAAATCTAACTTCGATCGTACTCGGTCCTCTTTTACTTAATTTGATTTATCTTTTTTTCCTTCTCTCGAACGCTCTCCATTCTCCCATTATTGACAGAACAGTTATTCGCGACTCGACGAGATAAGCTTCGGTGAAATTGAATTAAATCAAAGCTCGACTGCGGCGGGCATTAATCAGCGTCAATTACGGTGCGTAAACGGAGCGCGTGCCTCGCACTCGCGTCGTCTTGCTTCTTCGCCTACTCGTCGCACGTTGGTCCCGCTCTCTTTATGGCTCGACGCCATCGTCCACCCCTATCGCGTATGTTCATGGCAGCGTGTTATTACGATAGCAAGTCAACACGAACCCACGGCGAAGTCGCGCAGCGCGACACGCGGCTCGTTTAATATCGATAACAGCCCTCGTATCAGGGTAGCCTGCATTTTCTCTCCCCTACTCGCCTTTTTCATTACCCTTTTTTTCGTTTCCTTTCTCTTTGCGTGTCCCACCGCGTTATTCGGTTTCTTCTTTGCTTGCTGATTATTATCGATGTGCGGTGCTTGACTAAGAACTCTTCGCGCTTTCACGCTGGACTTGCAACTTTTATTCGTTATTTTCAATAATTAAAAATGTCTCTCGTCTCTGATACTTTGTTCAAATAATTATTCAAATAATAAATATGATTTATACAAATTTAAATGCATCTTAAATTTCGTAGTATAACGTTCTAAATCAATAATAAATAATTTCCAATCCGTTTTCTTCCAAGATGACAAATCCAAGGAAAATAAAGCAACAATCGCGAGCTAAAATTGCAACGCATCTCTTTAAGCATGTCGTATTTAAGTCCTGTCCTACGAGACTCTTCATCGTGCTGGTTGCGCATACGGTATTCTACAAGATGGCGGCGGCAATATTTCATACTTAATCTCTTAACTCTTAAACGTCTCTGCGATAAATTTCGAGTGATTAGCATAATGCGTTAGCACATCCATGTGCGTAGCGTGTGCAATTAAGTGAGTGTGACTTACTCGGCTTTTCGCGCGTTTTATCTCTCTCTCTCTCTCTCTCTCTCTCTCTCTCTCTCTCTCTCTCTCGCTTGAGGGACGTCGAGATATATGTGCAGCATGATGCACGTGTGCATCCTCTTTGCACCAAAGGCATGTTGTCCTTGGCCCCTTGATCTCCTTTGATCGATGAGCTTCGTCCGTTCGTCCCCTTTGTGATACTTTTCGTTCATTCGGCGACATTGCCGTTTGATAGCCTGCCTCGGAGTCTGCAGAAGCGAGATCGCACAAATGCAATTCAAAGTTTTCGACGACAGTAAACAGTTTCCTCGTTGTGTTGATACGTCGGCGACTCAATCGCCCTTTGTAACAACATAAAGCGAAATAGCCTTTCTGTGCATCTTCATATAAAAAAAGATCTCTCATGCGTTCTACTTTAGATGCATATCTCTACAGTGATGTAATAAAATTTTGCGTTATGCATTATAAACCTCTATCTTGTTTAATATTTTTACACAAAACGGATTTAAATATAAATTGATATGAAAATATGTTTAATGTTTTTTACTAGGTCAAATATAATTCTCATTATTTTTATAGTATTTAATATTTTATATCATTTAATATTTCTACAATGTTTTTCTTATATTATTTTGAAATCTACTTTTTTTTCTCTCTTAATCTCTTTTGAGGAAACTCTTATTGTTAGAGTAGTTTACATATTTCTAAACATCATTATGTAACGAATAATTATTGCTATATTAAATCTGAATTTGAAGAACAGTTTCCATAAATATAAAAAAAGTTAACAATTTTATTTTTAATTTTTTATTATTTAATCTCTCTTATTATTTAATCTTTTAAAATATACATTTTTTACTTATACACTCTTTTTTAAAATACTTATTTTTCAATTTTTAAAAATATATATATATTCTTCGGCGTATATTTTTTGACAAATAAGTATCTGAATTGAAAGATAAAAATTGAAGATAAAATTGATAAAATAAGTTATAAATTATGAATATTAAATTATAAATGTGTGAGCTGTTCTATTTATTCTTACTATAAATGAATAATTATAATTACATTATTTTGCACAAATGTCACGCTGTCAGATTACCTGACTGTAAACACAAAGATTTTTATTAGTTCAAGATTTTATATTATATACTTTGCTTTATGGTTTTAAAAATTTCCCACATCTAGAATACGAATCACCGGTTATGTAACTGTGGATCAAAGAGTCTCGAGTCTAAACTACCTTGAGCGAAGATTTACGTGAACAATACGGGCGATTCAAACGGTGGAAACGATTTCTCTATCTCGTTAGAAACTTTGTTAGAGGGGAACTTCATTAACGCCGAAATATGTAGCAGTATATGACTACGTCGAAACATTTTCTAATTAATCCGTCAACTGCATTTCTACGGGCTGAGCGTGAAATGTTTTGGTGGGTCGAAATAGTCGTCTCTTAAAACCTTTTTGAACCAGAACCGAAAGGGGAAACTCGGCGAGGGAACACGTTAATATTTTACGCGTTGATGTTCGTTTGAATATTTTATTGGGCTGTCCGGTGAATGTGTGTAAACGTTTCATGGTGCGACTGACTTTAAATTTATACTATTTTACACACTACTGATGTTGGCAACGCGCACTGCCTCGCATGGAAGCCTTTTATATAAAATAACAAATCGTAAAGGCCCGTGGTTTTTAACCTTTCGCGTGACGCCGCTGTATGCATCAGAATGTAGATAAAACTTAAAGAATTCTAATGTAGATTCTAATGTAGATTATTATGCGGAAAGTACGACATACTGTATATTTTTCAGATAGGAGCAAAGCGACGAGTGTGCTTTACTTCTCTGCCGTTACATACCTAAATGTGAAAGTTACGCAAAAACGCGTAATTTTGTCTGATTGTGAGTGAAAAACGCATTCATTCTCTGGCGCTTCACCTTTTTATATTACTGCATATTTTCTCTTTTCCTCATTATTCCATACATAGCTCGCGCGTTATTCCAAATATAAGAATGCGTCTCGAAATGATATTTTTCACGTTATAAAATAAATTAAAATTAAAATTAAAGTTTATATTCACTTTTAATATGTTTTCTGAATTACACGTTTTTATTTTACTAATATAGATCGAGAGGTTTAAAATCGCGTATACATCGTGATTTGTCGCGAAATGTGCTGCGTTTGTGCGAAATAACGAGAGTAATGAGAAAACAACGGAAAAGCTTGCGGAGACAGAGCTGATACAACCACGTTCTACGACGCTCGTCCGGTGAAATCTCGTTTCGCGGATCGCATCGTGACCGTTTCGGTACGGCGGCGTAACATACTCGGCAAGTTATAGCACTTTGCAATAAAAAGAAAAAGATAATGGAAACGGGCAAATAAGGTTTGCGAGCAGGGTCAGAGAGAAAAAAACTCTAATCCGTACAGCAAACTTGCGGTTTTTCAAGTTGCGTTTCATGGTTTGCACACACAATGCGTACTTCATCATTAACAGATATATTTTTGTCGTGAATTTACCAAACAGTAACTTTAACTCATTTAGAGTATGGTATGAGAGAGAGAGAGAGAGATGGGGGGGAAGGGGGAGAGAGAGGGGGGGGGG
>NW_017259545.1:2583660-2631924 GCF_001594045.1 Atta colombica | reverse complement strand
GAGCGGGGGGGGGGAGAGAGAGAGAGAGAGAGAATCGTGAAAAGTACGTTTGATAATGATAGTAATCCACGAACGTTCCACGGAAGTAATTTCGGAAAGCGATTGTGGTTGTTGTTGTTTACTTCTGCTTATCGACACGATACTAATTGTGATGCTTTTACCGGCACAATCAGTTGTAATTCGGGCTTGGTTTTAGCATCCTAGTTGAGTTAACTTTGACGTTTTGAAGCTAAAATCTATCGAATGCTTCTAACTCGCGTAAAGTATCGAAGTTCGCGTATGTAGCTCGACGACGTAACTGCAATGCATTATCTATTATATTTATCAGTCTTAACTTTGCGAATTGAATATTCATGGTAATATCGATCGACTTCTTATTTTAGTAGCAATTTATTGGTTAAATGTTTAGGATAATATTGGGTAATATTGTGCTAATAATTATGCTATACTGCACTGTTAAATTTATAATGTCATATTATACTCAATTTGAATTATTTTTAATCATTTCTTAGATTGTGACTACTTACTTCTATTTAATATATCATTAAATAACATATAACTTAAAAAATGTACTAAATCTGACTCAAATTTTTAGTTTATTATTTACTGAGTTTATATATTAATATGAATGTTGTTTACTTTGAAACTAATCATAGAATGGATATTTTGACATGTAGAGTTAAAAACAAAATGTTATTTACTCAAAAAATTAGATTACCACTTCTTTGATATTTAATAATGTCTTTTGAATGAGAGTTACAAATAGAGAAAGAAAATCTTAGCTCAGTTTATGTTAGAAGCATAATTGCTTGTGTTACATCAAATTTTTAACTACTTTTGAATAATCAATTGCATATTAATCAATAGTAGTGCAAACACCTAAGGGAAAAATTAAATAAAGCCAATAAGCATTTATAATGGAAATCTTTATTTCAAAAATATTTCAGTTATTTGCTTTAAATTGTATAATTAACATTCATATATTATCAATATAACTGAAGATGGTTTGAAGAGTAAGCTGAAATATAAATTAAATTTTATATCATTATATCATTTATATGTGTTTATTTTTATTTCTGCACACCATCATCCGTTGACTCGTACTTGTCGTTTTCAATATATTTTATGACATTCGCGAACCTTTCTGTTTTATCATAAATTATAATTTTATACACAAAAACTAAAACCTCAATTTCAAGTTGCCTGCTGCCATGCAGAGCAATGCTGAATTGATTTTGCTTTTTATTTAAAATTGTAGTTTGTTTTAATAATATATAAATATTAATTATTATAATTTAGAGCCAAATATATGTTGAATAAACGCTTCTATAATTGATAAATAATTGATTAAATAAAGCAAATAAAAATTATTGGCTTTATTTAACTTCCCTTGATGCGTTTCGCAATTTCCTCTATATCAAAATCATGTATCATCAAAACCATGTAATGGTATTTACCTTAAACGATGTGATTCTATGGTCACGTTATAGTGCATTACGTTTATAGTGCAGCGGTAAGCGTACTGAACTATCACTGAATGCGAGAGATGAGAAGTTATTATTACTCTAATATACTGCAATAGTATCGTTCGCATTTACCTCGTGTTCGCAATTCCGCATTCTCCCCTATTTTCTACAATGCTGCACTTGTTTTCCGATCCTAAATATTTATCTTGAAACTTTATTATTGTTATATACTATTCTGTTACACTTTCGTCTAAGATCCGGTCTATGCTTGACGCTCATGTTCCATCGCTTGTGATTATAACAATAACACGTACCATGCTCGTGTCCAGCGTGGAATAGTCGATTAAATTATCCTTGTCGCCTGGTTTAACCGCTCTCAACAGATATTCAGTCTTTATCTTCTTTGACGGTCACTCATTAACCTTCGTCTATTACTTTTCCTAGCAACGTAATCTCTTTGGATAAACTTGCTTTGCGAAACGCTGAAGGAATTTTTCGAGTAGCGATTAATTATTCTTCGCCATTTTTGCTACAGCCAGCGATAGCAGTATTGCTAACCCAAGTGGCAGTGATTGATTAACATTGATCTACCGATTATGGATATATATAAAGATTTAATGAGACTTGCCTAGCAAGTGAAATTGACGTTCAATAACTGTTGTCAATAACGTATTCTTAAAAATTATTAAAAGATATTAAAAAGTGATTAACAGATTTTCTTTAAATTCTTCTATAAATAGCGTCGAACCGTTTCGCGTTTGTCACTTTAATACAGTAAATGTATATATAATTTTGATCGTGTATTTCGAATAATGAGGGTAAAATAGGTTGTCGGTAACGATAATGGAATGGACGTGCTCCAGAAAACTCGTCGAAAATTCTACTTGGAAATGTGCAGTCGAAATGTATATGTATGTGTGTATGCATGAACGTATCACATCGACGAATCTCCAATGACTATTCGATGTTTTAGCGGATTCCGAATCTAGCAAAGTCTCTCTCTCTCTCTCTCTCTCTCTCTCTCTCTCTCTCTCTCTCTTTCTCACACTCTCTGTCTGACTGTCTGTCTGTCTGTCTGTCTGTCTCTTTCTCTATCGATAGTGACCGAGTTCCGATTAACACGGCAAATCCCGATGTTCCAAGCTGGTCCGGGCGTTAACTGAATATCCGAGCGTGCAAATACGCCGGCCGTCAACGCGTCGTGCAATGGCGCAAAGTAGGTGCAGGATATAGCCGGGTTTGCGTCGATCTGAGGCCAGCCGATTCGCCGATGGCAATCACGAGCACGAAGAAATTCAATTTATCGGTACGGTCCTTGTCGCGCTGTGCAGACCGCCTCCATCGAAATTCCCTCGGGGTTCTTGTCATCGGACTTTAACCTCGAGATACATTCGCGTGCCGCGTTATTGCCGTACGTTTTCATTTACTTTTATTTATCTCTTGCCTGATCCGAGCCAATCGTGAGCGTAATTGTAACGGTTATATGGAGCAAGAGTGCACCGGAGGAAGAATTAATCGGACAATCTCGTGATAACTGATTGTAAGTAAAAAGAAAAATGGTCAAATTTAGTAAGAAATAAAAACTAAGGAAGAAATTCTTTAATTAAGAGAAAGCTCGTTATAAAATATTGTCTAAACTTTTTTTTAATATGGTAAGGTAATCTTTTCCAATAACAGTCATCGAGAGCTTAATGTTAATATATAATTTATAATTTTATGATATTTATGAAATATTCATTATTTGTAATTTATTTTACGAATGATAGGATTATTACTTAAAAATATTCCTGTGTATTATATTTTTATTCCGATTAATTCTATTTTTTTCGTAAATCTTCCCGATTGTATATATCGATGCGATCCCATATTTTCGGAAAAAAATAACTCAATCCGATAGCACTACAGAGCGTAACGGTTTGATCTCCTTGATAGAGATGTATTGCCTTAGATTCGACGATCACACGTGGTAGATGGATACACGGTTACGCGATCGCGAGATCTATAAGCTGGCTGATCACGCTGATGCAGAGCAAATTCGACAGTCTGGGGAGACGGAATATTCAGCTGAATGGGATTACCGATGTGGTGTCAGAGTAGGATGGAGAAACGGATCGAGGCTACGTTAATGTTAACGGCAGTACCAATCGCCATTGGTCGATATCGATTTATTCACAGATACACCGAGGATACGTCGTGTAGGATCGGTATGCCGTGCGACCCCTAAGAGAAATCCATTATTCGGACTGTCCTGCGTCGCCATTACTGTGTCCGACCTGAGTCGTTGTAACTCCTTGGCAAGTCGTTTCCATATCGGTGAAACGTGCGCGCGGAAGCGCGTAAATGTCCGTAACTCTATTTCAGTCGACATTATGACGATCGCTTTACGACACGCTTGGCGCGTTGCTAAGTGCACGTCCGCGCCAACGTTTATTCGTTCCTTTTCCTTTCTTTTTTCGTTCCACCGCGAGAGAACTCGGTGCATACTAATGGCAAAATCTTTTTTCCGCCGTTATCGGAAGCGCTAGTCTTATCGTAAGTGAGCGAAAATGAAAATGAGCACCGCGCGGTTTTCTTCTATTGCCACGCGCGGCTCGATTCTGCTCGTTTATTCTTATCGTGCCAATTGTCGAACACGAGCATCGCGAAGCAAGTGAGAATTATACCTTCTTATATTCCTTGGGAATAAGAAAGGATCTGAGATAGAGAGAGAGATTGGTAAATTTTGTTTTCAAAATTATTTTATTAAGTATTATCGAATTGTAGGACAAAATTAATTCTTGAATGACACACTTATGTAATCATTCAATTTTGAAACGCGCTTTTAAAAAAAAAGTCTATTTGTACTCATCGGGTAGATTATTTTTAGAAAAAAATAATTCCTTGGCGTGGTTTGCTCTCTTCTTGTGCAGTATCATTAGAAAATTTATTAGACATAGAAACGAAAGTGAAGTGGAGAAAGAGAGAGAATTAGAGGAGGAAAAAGGAAGGCAGTCGACAAGACGGGCGACGACAGTAATTCCCCGATTGTTCTCACCGCCAGTATGGTTTGTCGTAACTCCTATGACAATGAAGGAGTTACAGAAGTCACTACGCCACTGACGGTTACTACCGTTTTCATTGACTTTGAATTGCTCTGAGCAAGGAAGACATTTAATAATGTTGCACCTTACATTTTCGCTATGAAGAAAGAAGCTTTAATGAATATTGTTTTAAATTAAAATAAAAATGAATATCTGTATGTGTGTATACGTGTGTATAATGCATTTATATAAGGTCCTAGATGTTACGTCCCAGATGTTACGTATCTTTACTTGGATTACACATGTTTGCAAATAGAATTC
Organism: Atta colombica; assembly: GCF_001594045.1. Lineage (NCBI taxonomy): Eukaryota > Metazoa > Arthropoda > Insecta > Hymenoptera > Formicidae > Atta > Atta colombica. The sequence goes on along the minus strand of NW_017259545.1, from coordinate 2,627,117 downwards.
CAATAAATTCACAGCGAATCGTTTCAAAAGCAATTTTGTGTAAGTCTTTTAAAATGTTTCGCTACTTGTAATATATCATGTCACATTTATATTTCGACAATGTAATCTGATTATGTATTACATATAATTGTCGTCATATATTTTTATTAAATTTAATACAATTGAAGTTTTATAAGAAGAGGCTCCTTTACTCGATAAAAAATTGAAGACATGATTTAATAATTATCAAACAAGTTCTCTTATAAACTTTAATTACATTTTTAAACGTTAATATTAATTTATATAATAAATGTGGTTATTAAAAAATATTTATTAAAGTATTTAAAAAACATAAAGGAAAAATTTGTTTAAAATTTAATATTTTTTTTCATTTTCTGACAATAGCACCATTATTCTTTTCAAAATTTTTTTAACGCTTTATTACTACTCCGATAAATTTACAATTAATTTTTCATAATTAATTTAATTTCTGTAAATCTTGTAATATACACACGATATATTTCTACTACAACCTAAATGAAAACCGATAAGTTAAAGCTCACACTTTAAATTACTGTAGGCTAAGATTACACAACGGTCGCGACCGTGCGGTCACCGTAATTTCAAGTGCGATTCAATCGGCGAGTCGCGCTGCGGGACGTTGGCGCAGGAGTCCCTGCACGATAAGCGGTATTTTACTCGGACACGTCGAACGTGTTTCAATAAGTTTCCATGTCGCACAGCGCACGTACTCGAAGTCACGCGCCAAACGAATCGGCGGCAAATAGATTCAAATCGAATCGAGCGCGATCGACACGCGATACCTGGTTGCGCGTTCGCGTGATCTCGTCCGATTTACCGCGGGCTTTCCGCGTCATTGGCGTCGTCGGTGAGACAATATTTTACAACGATAAATTATTATGGTCGCATCGACCTCGCGCCAAACGCGGATACACAAATCACCGCATCGCTCTTTCCGCCATCTCTCTCCCTCGCTCGATCCTGTATGCATCGTTTCTCTTTGCCATCCTCTTCGTTGCTCCCACGCTCTTTCTCTTCTCTCTGTCGCGTTGCACCGATGCACTTTGGTCGACTTTGTCATGGACGAGAGATACTCGACATCCATTTTTAATCCGCGGAAATTTGCAACATAAACGTAGAAATTAATATTATTTCCATTTTACGCGGCGTTTACATTATGCGACATGTATTTTATTACAAAGTTTAGAATTGTTTTTACACGAAAAATGGTTTTGCTAATTTATCTAAAAATTTAGTTAGAGACAGGTCTGAATAATTTTGTTGAACTATCGAAATAATATAATATGTAATAATAATAATAATAATAATAATAATAATTAGTAGTAATAATAATTATGTGGAGGCTTCAACTGATTGCTAGAATTAAAAGTTTTTTTGCAGCATTCCTCTTATGTTTGAATTTTCTGTATAATTATTTTGATGGTCCAATACAATTTTTTTCAGATCTAGTCAAATTTGTAAATATACTTCAACAAAATCTTTCCGTAAAAATAATTCTAAATTTATAATGAAAATGCATATCGCATTATGTAAATGTTGCATTATGTAAATGTTGCGTAAAGTGGAAATAATGTTAATTTCTAGCTAATTTTTTAGATATTTCAGTGAAATCCTTTTTTCCACATAATTGTTTCTACAAAAAATGAATGTTTTCTAACGTGTTAAGCTTTTTGATGGTTGTCTCGTTTAAAACAACACATGCTTTTTTGCAGCAAATTTTGAGAATGTTTTACAAATGTCCAAAATTAACCCGATTCACTTAAAATTTCACATTATTATTATCATACAACGTAATACATTGTAATTATTGCCTCGAGCTTATTCGCATTATGCATATTCGCTAACATAAGCGTTCATAATCCGGTTTGCCACGGGCCGAATTTAGCAATTCCTGTTGAAATGAAATGAATTGTGCAAAAGGAGAGCTCTCTCGAGGCAAGAGTAGTGTGGACAAGCCATAGTCTTGCTCGGTGCATCGATAAACTCGGAGAAACTCGAGAGGCCACGTTGATGCTACAACGTCGACTCTGACGACGTTGATTAGGATTAGCGGAAGTTCGCACAATGTTGGCAATTTGTGGAGTGACGAAGTCGTCAAGTGGACGGTTGTTGAAAGAGAGAGCGATAGGGAGCGGGAAAATACGAGACAAAATAAGGAAAGAGAGACAGAGAGAGAGAGAGAGAGAGAGAGAGAGAGAGAGAGAGAGAGAGAAGCTTCCTGAAATGAAATTTACATAGCTCACTCTCAATGATCATCTCCATCGCGATAGATTCTGAGTAAAGTAATTTCAGTGCTGGCGTGTCATTCAGAGCGATTTTAAATTAACGTTAACATAGACTGAGAGCCTTTGCTTTTAGCGAGAAACATATGAAGGTATCAAACACAGACTGTGTAGTTTCTCCTTAACTAGAGAAACCGCGTAGCATATATGCAAGTGCACCCCCGTGAATTTCGTGAAAACAGTCGCGGTGATAAGGATATACCTCGGGGAGACATATGTTCGAAAATCACGCCTTTGTAGATGACCACCGGAAATTTTAGAAGCAATCTCTAGGGGTGGTTCTTTAAGAGGACCAATCGTTCGTTCTGAAGGTTAGGTTGCAGTTGAGAAAGGACTTTCCAGAGACTGCTTCTGCGACGCGTAACTTTTCCATCGTCGGCTACGCCTACTTCGGATCTGAAATCGATAATAATACAGTGTTATAAGAGTTTTATAGGAGAAAATCTTGTGAATCAGAAAATCTACGTTTCAAATATCAAAGCAATGACCAAAGATAACGATTCAGTAACATGTGTTTTAATCTTGAGATATGTGACTTTCTTATAGTAAAATTCAAATATAACAATTTATATAACGAAGAAATTATTTTGACAATTTTAAACTGAATATTGTGTTGTATGATAATCTCTAAAGATTTTGTGAAATGTAGAAAAATAATATTTGATTGAAAATTTTAAAAGCATATCGTAAAAGTAGACTTTATAAAAAAAGAATCTTTTAAATATAAGAGTTAAAATAGAGATTAATAAAATTACTGCTTCTATAGAAATGTTTCTGAATTGTATATTTGATTTTATAAATAATGAAACCTCCAATTTATTTAGAGTAATATTTAAAATAAGGTACACACATTTTAACATAATTTTGAGTTCTGTCAATTTATTGAGAACAACAATAATTAAATATTGACACATGATTGCGTATTGAGTATAAAATACTCTCGAGACTTGTGTGTGTTCCAGATTATAATCGATATGTCAATTTTGATGTATCGCATAATAAAAATGCATTTTGTGATTAATTATCGTATACTGATCAATCACTACTATCTTTATGAATCATTTATTTGGAAGTGGATGTAAGCTTAGTTATGAAAATTTTACTAAAATCAGTGCAATGCACTAGTTGATATTCATTGAATGTTTCATGGAAATTCATCACTGAATCCGATTCCGAAATTGAACCTCTACTTAAAATAAGTTCACACCAATCAATACTGAATATGTCTATATGCCATTCGTGTCACGAAATGCACAAAAATGAAAATTCAGAAAGAGAGAATTATTCAAAAATTATTGCACGGTGGTATACGTATCCGATTTAAATATATCTGATTGTCACTTTAGTTAAATCCACACAATTCCCATTGGATTAACTCATTGAACGTCAGCAGTCGTTTATTAATATTTTAATTATTTTGAAAAACGACTGAAGATTATTAATAAATGAATAGCTGCAGTATTTTAATTATATTTCGTTAAATAATGTCATGAAAATATTTATTAATTTGAGATCGCAAATTATATTTTAGATTTGTTGTGAAAATGAGTAATCAAAGTTAAAGCTGTTGTCTCTTGATAAATAATTTCTTGATAAATAATTTTAATAATAATAATTAGTTAGTTAAACGAAATAATGTGACGAATACATAATAAATAAAGTAAAGGTTTTCGGAGAAAAGATTTTTTCTGAGATGGATCTTAATGTTTAAATAATATTTTGGTGTAAATTCATATTTATATATATTTACATATGTGTGGATTTTAAAATGACAATTATTAATTAAATTTAGCAGTGCTTGAGAATTACTTATAAAATTGATAAAATAATGTTTACCTTAAAATGAAATATTTCGACAGAATATATGTATATAAAACAGATTTGATGTGTATATAGTAGTGTACTTGTAACTTTTCTATATTCTTTTTATCATCAAAAATTTGAACGAATACGAACGTTTTTGTATTGAATATATCGTAATTCGAAGTATTTGAGTCCTATGTAACAGCAAACGTTGTTGAAGAAGGATTTCCGTTGCACTGTAGCAACGATCGGTTTCCCATCGAGTCCGGTTTACGTTTACAAGGACTGAGAACGACGGAAGGTCGTTAAAACGTCAAGCAAATTGTTGGCTGCTCTCTCTTGCCATTGCTGTGGTACGTTTAGTAATATACCTACTGTGTTTTTGGGAATGTTAGGAACAAGGTGTTAGAGACGTGAGTAACATAGAAATAGTACTTTTTTCATCCTTAACCGCGTGCTAAAATTTACAAATATTTTCATGACTATTAATTATCTATAATAATTAAATAAGACTTTAATAAATTAAACAGATGAGAACTCATGAATGGAAATTTATATTTTGATCAGCTTACATTTTAACGATTCTCAGTATTTTCATAATAATATGAAATGCCATATTTTTGCACATTAACTATCGATTATATAAATCAGTTTTGCATTTATATAAATTGTATATATTACAGTTTCGATTTGTAAACTGGATATATTTCTGATAAATTTAAACAAAACTGTTATTCTCTTTTAATAATTGCTTATTAAATTAAATATCATCGATCAATTTACCACAACCTATTAATCATCAAGAATAATAATAGGTAGGTTGCCAAACGTTGTCGGATTAACGTTAATATGAAAACAGCAGTTAACTTCTTCGTCGCGGAAGTGTCTTTACGGTGCAATGCCATTCACCGTTTTTTCTTCGGTCGAGTACTTTTCACTTGCTCGTTAAGCAAGAAGAGTGGAATTAAAAGGTCGTTAGATGATTCATTATGTTTTTTGAGACGACATCGTCGATACATCTTGGAAGAAGGCCAGCGATGCTTGAGTCGAAACGTGAAATAATTTAATATTTCTTTTCATTTTCTGACAATAGTTTCATTATTCTCTTTAACATTTTTTCACGCTTCATTATTACTTCGAACTCTTTTATATTTTAAATGTATATTTAAAAACATTTTCCTATTTAATTAGATAATTAATAATATTTAGATAATTAATAATATTAAAATATTAGTATTTATGACGTCATGCGAATGTCAAAATATTTAAACAGTTTGTCGTTGTTTTTGCTTTTCTTCTGTCTCTAATATCTAAAATATTATACTTACAATAGTTTTGTTAAAAATTTATTTTTTCCTTTTTTTGTTTGTGATTCTAAATAATTTAATAATAAATTATTTGTTAGTAATAAAAATTAATACATATAAAAATAATACATGTAATTAATATTAATGTTTGAAAAATACAGTCAAAATGAGAGAAATAAAAACTTGTATTTTTATCGAGCAAAGGAGTCTCTTATTTTCATATAAGATTTTGACAAAAGTCTATATTAAATAAATTTTGTGGATTTTTAAATTTCTTAAAAAAAATGTGACATCTTCAATTGTTGCACATTGTATATCGTCATTACGAAAGGTGATAAACGTAAAACTGCGTTCCAGCCAAATTTACGCGAGTTAACTACGTTGCTTGTAATTACTGTCTAATGGTTGTGCAGCAAGAGACAATGCGATTAATCGCGAAACGCCCGGGACGTGGAAGACGAGAGGCGCGCGATCCAGCAACGGTGCCAGCTTCTGCGTCGCTGTCATAAGCTCTAAACACTTTGTTCGAAAATGCCCTAAAAGCTTACCGCGCCTCTCTCGCGTTCGACAAATTGGAGCACCAGCCGGACAGTCGCGTCATCGTTAAAGACTGCCGTAGCTCTTCGGGCGTGGCGCGCTTTGCCGCTCGTTAAATTGGAAAACTCGTTAAAAATTACCATTAGAGGTGCAAAGGGCGCCAGCATGGAGAGAAAAAAGATTCCACACGAATAACGTGTGGAAAAAAAGAAGAAAAGAGATTTTACAGTCCGTCTTTGTTTAACGCTTCATGAAACGATACTCTCGCGTTGCTTATCATTATTCAAATTTCTATTATTTATAGTATTATTTATAGAAATAGTTAATGTAATAATCGGGATATATATTATATATATAAACCAAATTTACCCAATAATTATGCTTTATTGCATCTATTGGAATATTTACTGCTTCTATTCTCTGTAACTTTAAAAACGTAGATTGGGAATATGGCAAAATAGGAATTAATCAGGGAGAGGAGATGGCAACAACGAATCTTTCGATCATTATTCGCGATTACGATAGGCTACTCGGCATAATTACCCATCGAAGCGCTGTCATTCGGCTAAATATGGGAACAGATGGGGAAAGGGAAAGATAAATAGGCTGATGGATGAGGGTTTGGGGAGAAGAGGGAGGTGATCGGACGATGAGGAATGCGATCGGAACTGACCACTGGATACACGCGGTGGGTCAAGTTAATTAATCTTATCGCTAATTAATTTCACCTGGCGCGCGATAAGCCGCTTCCGAACGAATAACGCGGAAATCGGTTGCGATGTGACTCGCGGGATGAGCGCCGCATACTAACGCGCCGCGTTTTGTTAACCCCCGAAATAGATGCATATATAATATATGCCTCTCGCAGTGAGAGACTCGGAATAACACTTTAAGCATTATACGGCTGCCATGCGATAATACTCGCCACCACATTAATGTCCGTACGAACGATAATTCCCATTTAATAATTACCAGTGGCATGATAGCGCGCGCGAAGCCTGGGGCCATAATTACTACGCATCGACGGAGTACATCCCTGCCAATAATGTCCGCGAGCACTATGGGGATTGCTTAAATACGGCTACGGATAATATTTTCATTAGCTTTCCCATTATCAAATTAATTAACAGATATATGTCACAGAATGAGAGTAGGGAGAAAGAAGAATTGACAATGTGAAAGAAACTTTAATTCTATTAAATTTCTTTTAAATTATGTGTAGATTTTAGAAATGCGCTTAAGGTAGAGACCTACTTAAAATTGCATGTATTTAATACATTCATCTAGTAGAATTTTAATGCAATTAAATATTCCATGGTGACTGTCGTGGTGATGTTGCTAACTGATTGTTTATAATTAATTATTAGAGAACTCAGAAATAAAGAAGTCGTCAATAATTTTTATCTGTTAAGTTTAATATCGATTATTAAAAATAAACAATAAATACATTTCCTCTATATTTTGCTTCAACATAAATTTTTCAGATCGTGATTTTGAGCATCTCCTGTTAATTTTTATAACTAATACATTTTTAATTAAATAGTAAATATTGCACTTTTACTTTATATTTTAAAAGGATATATAATTTCAAAATGATGACACGTAACTGCATGTATTTATTTATAACTATAATAATATCTATATAAGTTGATTAGAGGTAATCGAAATATAGATATGATTTTGTCTCTATTGTAAAATACATGATGTGACATGTTGTTACGAATAAATGAAATGTTTTTATCAATAGCTTTTGCGGTCAATTACAAGTGCACTCCTCGAACGTTTAGAGATATTTTCGCGCCGGGGCAGCATGAAACCAAATCTGCAAAAATGCACTGTGCTGTATAGACGTGACGTTTCATCTCGTAAACGTCGTATGCGTAATTTTTCAATTTTATGGAGAACTAAGAATACAATTGTCAATGAATGCGATAATCTTTCGCCGTATATTCGCAATATCGACGAAGCGAATATCCTCCATGAAATATTGTTTTTCGTAGTGCGAGTAACCGGATTATTATCGAAGAGTATTATTTGCACATCCATTCGCCCGGAGAATGGATATTTTTGTGGACTGTATACCATTTGTTTTGCAAAATTTATATATACATTGTATTTTACTTTTTTTATGAATTTTAAATTAGGCAAATTATGAGCATGATAAGAATATGAAATTTAGAATTAGAAAAAAAATGTAACAATAAGATATTCCTGCAGAAGAAAATCTAAATTTAAAAGAATTTTAAAAAGTTCTTTGAATACTCACGTTGAAATTTGTATGTGTATGCGCATATTTTTTGCACAGCGAAGCGGTTAAACCGATTATAATCTGTGTGAATCTATACGTAAAAAAAATTATACGTGTGGTATGTTCGCGCTGCGAACAACGTAGATTGCTATCACTATCGATTTCACACTGGTGACCGTTTTAACTAATCAAAAATCTATAAAAACTAAAGATAAAGTGACAGTTAAAATTGAAATGGAAGCTTGAAGTGATATAAGAGCAATATTTAATCTATTCAGTTTAGATCAAAAGGATATTTTTATTAAGTAACGAGCAATTCTTATTTATTCTTTTCCAATACATAATAAGCGCAAAGAATTTACATCTTTTTACATAATTATAAATTTCTGATATTTTCAACATTAACTCGGGAATAATCCTGAAATATTTTTACATCTCAGTGACAAAAAATTTGTATTGTTGTAAAATATTGTTTTGTTTGAGTAATGTTTTTAACATATTTTTATTTTTTTTTATATAATTATTGATTACATCATCACTATGCCCGTTGCAATATCCTGAAATATTAGAAGAATTATACACAGATAAACATACAGGATTCATGAATCTGCTCAGCTGTTCGGTGTGAAAGGATAAAACGAAAACATACGAGACAGATGGACCGGTTGTCGCAAATAGCGAGACAAATTGTAAAAGTCCATCACACAAAATGACATAAGCTGCATAAGCTTAGCATAGAACCACTATATTAATAAGCATCTTACATAAATCAATATGGTTTCTTTATGCCAAATGCTCATTGGTTCAGCGGCCTTATGCTACGATTGTGCAGTTAATGTCATCATTTTACGTGCTTAACGATTTTCAATGCTTTAAAAATAGCGTCTATTTCATATTGTACATTTTTTTTAGACAAATAGGTGATGCAGCTGGATGCAATAGTGTACGCATCGAATTTTAGTAACGATAAAGATCATGTTTAATCACTACAAGCTGCATGGCGAGCGAACGAAATTCAAAACGTTGCTCGGTTTAAAAAATTTAAATTTATAAAGTCTTCTTGAATAATCAAAGGACAAACCAAGATAGATTCTCTCCGAAAGAGAGGTCACGAGACTGATCGCGAAGTGACGAGAGATTCGTCTATAAAACTCCGATGAAAGAATGTGTATTACAGAATAAATTTAGACTTAAAAGTAAATAATTAGACGATCTCCTTTGTCTACCTTTTCAACCATTATCTGAGACATTTTAATTCGTTATCAAAAAGTATCTAAAGTATCTTTACGGACTTTTAAATATGCAATTTCGTTAAAAAAAATCCGTAATAAAAAAAGGTTTTCTTAAAAAATTCAATACTAGCTAATTTAACATTAAAAGATAGCAATTAATTATTTATGTAGAGTAAAAGCATTGAACAGTATTTTCAATATTTAATATAGATAATTAATTACTGTTTTAGTACAGGTCAGTTATTAAATAGGCCAGTATTAAATTGCAGGCTAGTATTAGGTTTCTGTAAGGATTATGTTAATTAAAATATTTTTTTAGTAATATTATCATAATAAGTTATTCAATGTGCTTATTTCGTTTAATATTTAATTGTTGGATTTCTACATCAACATTTTTTCAATAAATCGTAATTAAATCCATGACGAATATTTTCAAATATTAACAAATCGAAAAACAATGACTAATAATATACTCGTATATTACTTGTTGTTAATAATAATGATTTTAATTGGGGCGTAAAAACACCTCAACTGATCTCTCTCGTTTACGTAAAAAAAGAAAAAAAAAAACTAGTTATCGTTATTAATCTTTTAATAATTTATTCATGATTCTCGATGTAATTTAACTTTTCTCATACCTTTTCCCTGTCATAGAAAAAGTTAAACAACTTGCATAATTAACTTATTATAAAAAATAAATGATTGACAATTTTTTAAAAACATTGGAAAATCTGTAAGATGAACTAAGAATGTTCGAGTATTCCACCTATGGCCGTGTATTTCATATTATTAGATTTGACTGCTTGTCATGATTACCTTGGTTCGAGATCGGTCGTGAAGTTACGCGTCACACGTAGCTATTCGAGAAACGAGATAGTCATGTCCTTGAATTTTCCGAGATGTCGCGTTGCTATAATTCCCATCCGCGACGAGGAGTCGACGACTACGAGGGAACGGTGGCGAAATAACCTTCGTGCGTTCTCACGCGAGGAATATGCGCGCCTATTAGCTTGCGCACGGCACGCTCGTGTATTATACAGCACCGACACTCTTGGGACGGCGTAAGGAACGTAGAGAGTACGCAGAGATGCGTAATCCCAGACCTCCGGACGCTTTCTCGGTAACCTTATGATTCATACGTATTACGGGCAAGCACCGGGTAACCCGTCACCCGTTCTGATATGTGCACGAACAAACGTTTAGACGAGTACATGTACGAGTGTATGTTAAAGAAGAAAGAGCGTGAGAGGGAGAGTGCAAGAGAGAAGGAGACGGAGAGCGGATGTGCGATCGTAATAACGGGCATGACAAAGACACTGGTCGTACAAAAAATGGCGAAAGGATGTAAGTAGGGAGGTAGAAGAGAGATGAAAGAGTAAAGGTGAACGTACGGGAGTGTGGAAGATGTAGTTACAAGATCCATCCCTTGGACATCCCTTTGGAGATGGAATTTGCAATCCAGAAAATGTCACTGCAACGATATCGTTTTCGATGTTATATTTACAGTGCATTGATGTGTTTCCATTTCTCTCCGTCGTTAAATTTGCGTCAGTCTTATATACCAATATTGTAAAAATATCCCTGTCGCTTCTATTATACTGTGATATAAATTAGACCAATCTTAAGATTAAAATAAGTCTAATCTAATGATAAAAGCGACTAATATGAAATGATTTTTGATATCTGAAATAAAAGACAGCGATTGTAAAGTTGAAAATTAGAGAGTGCTATATTAAATATTGCAAGTCGATATAGGATTTATAACTATAGCTTATACTTGGATAAATCAATACGAAATAATAATAAAATTTAAAAAGTCGAACTTTTTGATATGTTTTAACAGATTCTATTATCGTTAATGTAAAATAGATATTAATCTATTTCTTTCGTGTATTTTTAATGTGTAAGGTATTTTTGGTTTTTGTAATTAACGTAATTTATCTGAATCTCCATTAATATATATTACAATAGTCTACCTCCTATGTCGATCTCTTATATAATTATATCGTAAACATTTTAAGTTATATTTTCTCCTGAATAGACAAGAAAGTATTATGTAAAATAAAGTGAAAGCGAAGACTAGAAATGCATGCTACGCTTTACGAGCAAGATAAAAAATGAGTCATTTATTTCCCAAGTTTATTGTAGTGTATGTATTCTTCTCAAAATTCATGTAGTTCCATCTTTCATTGTAGTTATAGACTTTTTATTCGGTTAAATTTTGTTCTTTTCTTTTAAACGATGTTGGGAAATGATGATTAAATGATGCGGATGGGGAAGAAACCACGTGCAATTATGCGTCACGTGCAATGCAATTTCGAAAACTCGGGGCGTACCACGTTAATGAATCAGCGGTTGGCTCCGCGTTCACAATATGCGAAGTAGAAGTCCGGCGAACGTTTAATTACCTTCACTTAGTAGCAACGTTGTAACACACGCGAGTCCGATTAAAAAGCGAACTTCTATTCCATGGAGTCGCGTTTCAGCCAATAGCTGCCGGTCACTATGTTATGTTTTCGATTCACGCACGGCCGTCAAAGATGCAGATTAACGCGTAATGCAAAACGCAAACGCGTCAGCGCCGGAGGATACAGATCGCCAGCTTCAGTTTTGCATTTTTAGGTCGCGCTTCACGACTCGCATTCGTGACATATGGATTTAAATGTCAACGCGCCAACAATAGTTGAAAGAACACGACACTCATAAATAAAACATATTCGTGTATATAAAATCATTAATCTTTAATTGAAATATTCTTTTTTTGATGATATTATGCTTTTCTCATAAAGTATAATAATCGTATAAGTTTTATACAGTTTTAAAAAGTGATAATAACAATTAGCTACAAATGTATTTATTATGGAAAAATACTATTAAATAAATAGAAGAAATATATAAAATGATAAATTAATATTAAAAATTGATTTTTTCAAACTTTCAAACGAGATTTTTCAGACACAGTTGTTTCCAAATTCATACATGTCTCAATATATACAGATAAACATTTTCGGTTAAGAATTAATGCCGCTTCAAATTCATTAAACAAATTCATTAAACCCAATAAACGTAATTTGGAATTATACGCTTACAGTAAAATGGGGAGTTCATTTCTATCACGACACGTTTGTCAAACCAGGAATTGAAAATATTATGATATTGAGTAGCTTTGTTATAAACGCTGTAAGACACATTTACATGTAACATTGATAATACCGAAAATTACTTCCAGCGAAATTATAACGGCATTTCAATTCGCGTATATTCAAAACATACACGAAATTCGCATTCACGTATTTGTGTAACGAGATTACGTTGGAGTAATATCGCTGTCGATATGCCTCGCAATAACGCCGAGACTTATTGTTCGCGATCCTAACACTATTTTGCGCGATAGACATGGCACGATTGAAAAAAAGCGATGAAAAATGTACATGGAACAAGTTTAAAGCGCGGAACGCTATCCTGTAGTCGATGCAATTTGAGTGCACGCATATTCGAGTGCGGGACTGTTTCTCGCTCCCTTGCCGCCTCTCTCAATTGCCTCGCCGAAATACACGGCGAAAAACGCAATTATTCGTACGTGCACGGTTATCAACGGCACCTGCGATGCCACGCGTGATTGTAGACGAGAAAATGTTGTTTCGAGCTCGGTAATTTCATGGTTTCGTGTATGTAATTATTACTTAAGGAGCTCTCAGAGGTACTATATATATACAGGAATTTTTATTAAATAAACTTTTATATCTATTGAACATCATACAATTAAATTAATAAATTAATAGAATGTGACAGAGTTGAGACACAATGTGTTAGAATTTTATAAGTTAAAATCAGAATAATTAGAAACAGAAAATTCATGAAACTTAATATGCTTGTAACAATATTCTCAATAAATGTAATAAAATGTAAGAATATTCTTTGCAATGTATTAAAATTAATAAAAAATTAGATAAAAGAATATAGGTATATCAAATTAATAAAATATCAGAAATAGAAAAAACATTGTAAATTCTAAGAAAATATATAACTTATTTTAATATTTCTACAGTTTAAATATATGTATACGTGAAAAAATTAAATTGTACACCTTGACATCGCACTTTAAAATTATTATGCTTTGAAGTATTATTATTATTACTGCCTGCTCGGTATTAATTCGATATTCATTCTTCTTAATATTTCTATACGAAAGAAGCCACTCGAAAAAGCAACAAGGACTGTAGCCTTGTAGAAATGACGCGGAGCAGGTGATCTGACGAGACAAGTGAGAAAGAGAGCAAAGGGAGAAAGAATAAGAGAGAGGAAGAATGGTGAAACGAGTTGGAGAAAGTGCAGAAAAGAAGAACAGAAGGAAGGAACAAAGCACAGAGGGAAGCAATTCCGACGGCAATTGTCCGTAAGCCGTGCAAAGATTGCAGACCAATTTCCGCCCCTCCGTGCGTGCGCGAATTTATTTCTTCTCTTCTTCATCATTCGTTCTGCTTCTCCAGCCACGATTTCTGCAGTAGCCGTAGTCCAGTAACGTTTCTGTCCGCGTTTGACCGTCCAGCGAAAAATAACTATAGAATGCATAAAGTTTCTCTTCGTAAAGCTTTAATATAAAACAATGTGTCACTTTTTGTCTTGAGGAAAAAGATTTGGTGGAAGAAATACACATCCAATGTAGTTTCTTGATATTAATATCAATTTTTTTATAAAATCTTCCAGAGATTAACTAAAAATTTATATTTAGAAATGCGCAATATATATAAATGTATATGAGAGAGTTTGATATAATCCAGTTATAAGTTTTTCTCTAGGATTAATAACAGGTTCATATATTATGAAGAAATAAATAATAGATATCGAACCATTAAACGCGAAAGATAATTAAAAAATGCACAAATATCACTTTTTGTCTTGAAGGAAACGATTTGAAGAAGGAAACATTCAAGGTAGCCTCTTAATAATTTTTTAGAATCTCCTTTATAGAAATTCGTAACTAAATAAAATGTTCAAGAGAATTTGATACAATCTAGTTAGGATTTATCTAGCATTAATAACAGATTCATATAGAAATAATATTGGCAATCTATTATACGGGTAATCGGAGAAATATAATAGGAGTTACACGGGGGAAGTTGAAATAATCTGTGTCTGACGTTTCCTCGCGTATTAAATTATCCACTGAACAAATCCAATTTGATTGGGAGGCTTGTGTATCCGCAGTCACTGAGCACGTTCAGCCGATTTTGGTCATCCTGTCTCCGCGTATAACAGCGATATCAAGTAAATACGTTCAGAAGGATTTTTGCTTCTGGCATTTGGCCAGGTCGCGACTTGCGACTAAAACTTTCACACATAACTGGACAGGTGAATCTGTGCAGGGAGTTATATCGCGGCAAAGTTGAATAAAAGAGTAAAAGTCAAATTAGAGGAGGCAAAAAGCTACAAAGGTCTTCAGTATAGCGACTAGTCGGCTTTTCGTTAGTTTCGTAATTCGTCCGCAACGATGTACGTCTCGTGAAAATCAACGAGCGCATATAATCAACTTGAGCGGTACTTTTTCATCGCGGATCTCAACGTTCCCGACGACAACTACTCATTATGAGCTGTAGCTAAATGTTCCACTTAACCCTTTGATGCTACGGATTTTATTTTATGTAAAAGTTATTTACGTGCACTAGAAAGAAGTTGAATTAATCTGAAATAGATATGTAATAAATAATTATACTATTTATTGGTGAAATATGAATGTTCTATAATTTTAATAATAAAAATAACTTTAACTGCAGGTATAGGTATATTCTTACGATAACGTTTGATTGCATAAATTCTGGTGAAAATAACAAAACTTTTGATTGAAGTTCTATTTAATTATGATAATAAAAAATTCGAATTCTAACTGGTACCACACCTAAATGTTTTGATTACGTGAAATGTTCGATTATAATAACCAGAAATTCTATTATTTCCAAAATTTAAATATATCTTGTTAATTGAATGATTATTTTTTCGCGCGATGATGATCCAATAATAATTGCGTGTTATAATATTGCTCATAAAGTGCGATCTAATTTATGCAGGATAAAATAGAAATCTCGTTATGTATATTATGCATCATCTCGTATTGTGTTATCGTATTTCCAGATAAAATGTTAATTTTAATCGAGATACTTGTAGCACAATATTTGCTACATATACAATTGGTAATTACGTTCCTAAGTAAATATTATTTTAATGACTTCATGATTATTATTTATTGAAAAATCCTCTTATGTGTTATACATGATTATTCCAATTGATTGCAATACAAATTTTCCACGTAATTCACCATCATTCCACAATGGATCTCAACACGATAAGATTTGGAACATTCCGATTTAGGGGATTGTAGGAAAGCTTTCGTTATCGCGCCGAGAGAATTAATCGTTTTAAAACTGCGCGCTACGTGCCGTGAAGCGTAATAAAAGTATCCCGCGAGTTGATACGCGAAAAGCGTAAACTCCCGCGCGCATTGGATTTTCAGAAGGTTTTACCGGCTCGGTGAGGTAAATCGTTTCTCTGCGCAAGGTTGAACTCGTCGGAAATTTTAGTGCAATCTATGACGAAGTATAACTTTCAGCCAGCGTACCGCCCTGGCTTTAGGTATCCGCTGGCATACAGGAGTTTCGCGAACCGCTATCGCAGTAGGTGTACTCCGACAAGGAGAAGGGAAATCTCTTTTCTCTTTTTCTCTTTTTTTTTTTTTTTTAATTTGTAACAACGCGAAGTGGAGCGAGTGTAGCAAACGTTAAATTGGACAATGTGACCTACGATCGACGGAATGGCTAAATCTCCGTACGTTTCTTCCGCCGATACCAATTCGCGAAGATTTACAGACGAGCGGAATTATTGATGCGGCGTGAGTCGAAAGCAAAAAGCAAACGCGATCGTGAATGGGAGCAAAAAGCAAACGCGATCTGTTCTGTGCGTCATCGAAGCGATTAACGTTCTGCGATTTCGATATCCCATTGTGTGCAAGCGCGACTAACCGAGAATTCATTGGTCTCTACCCTTTTTTTTTATTCACAAATAAGCGAATCGTGAAATAGATATTTATAAAGCAGTAAAGCTACGTGCGGATCATTGAAAGAGTACGAGGGATTAAGGACACAACAGCGTGGATGTCTAACGAAATTAGCCGAATATTTACTTTAGCAGCAATTATTTCAGAACGTAACGACTTTGTATTTTACTTCGTACAATTTACTTAATCGAGAGGATTAAATATACGGTACATTGAAAAGCTTTTTCCTCGCGAATATCGCGGCGCTATGGAATGTCGCAGCCATGTGTGTAATTCGATCTACAAACGAATAACAGAAAAAACAATGAATCGTACACCGAACGTAGCGTTTATTTTTTCGTTATAAACCGTTCAAGATGGAGTCTTTATATTTATCCGTATGCGCGCGATTTAAATAAAAGTGCTTATTACTTTTTAGTCTGTCGTTTACGCGGAGAAGTAATCCTCTTATAATTCCCGGTAGTTACTTTCGAAAACAATTTCATGTCGCTTTTGCCGTGCGACATTGTTCCTCTCCGGTCCATGCCCGATGCGAAAACCCCGAGGGCTATCAATTTTTTTTTCGAGAGCCCGTAGCACTTGGATTTCACTGCTCTTTCGGTGCACCGAATTTTGATCCACTTCATGTTTTTTTCAATTATTTCTCGACAGGGATAGCGGCCTCTGTGTCCGGTATCCTCGTTCTCATTTCGTTCGCTCTGTTTGAACCTCGTCTCGCGCGTTAGAGAATAAAAAAAAGACTGACATTGAGGTAGAAGGAGAACGCTAGCAACTCGACTATATCGCGACCAGGTCCAGCTCCGGGGTTTTGATTAAAACTAAACAGCGAATAAAAATTCCTTGCACAGTACGTACACGATGCGTAGCCTCGATAAAATTCTTAGTTGCGACGCTCGTCAGTGTTACACGCACGAAACGTCCGGTGTTCTTCCTCGATGTAGTTATGGAAGAGAGGGAGGCCGAAGGAGAAACGGAAGCAGAGCAATTTAATTTGTTTATTTCGCCGTTTCGCCTCGCCTCGCTCAGACCTTTTTTCTCTCTTTATAACCCTCGCGCCTAAGAGTACACTTCTCACTTCCTCTGCAGCAACCATCTTCGCGTTATTACGCAAACGAGGAATCTTTCGAGAGCGGCCCAACTAATGAAATGCTGTTTCGACTCGCGGTAGCTGATTCTCTTTACTCGAAAGAGAATGTCGGCCAAAAAGGAGGATGATAAGAGGAGTTTATTCATCTACGCGACTCGCAACAAGAGCTCGTAGCCGTAGTTACGGTTTTCTTTCCGACCCTTGCTATTCATCTGACACATTCTGTACATTGCGCAAAATGCACGTATTGATCATTTTACAAAAAGTCTCAGCAGTCTCTTGCTGAGAAGATAAAGAAAGGTCGAGCGAACCCGAGAGTGTAAAGGAAATAAATAAATAAATATATATATAAAACAAAATTATTAAGTTTAAATGTACGAAAATCGATTTTGCAATCAAGTAACTTACAATCATATATTCGTGTTCCGAAAAAGAACCTGAAAGACCATTTTGTATTTTTTATAACTGAAAACAGGTGTTGAAAAATATGTTTTTGATATCGCGCTTTTAGCAGGCAATTCTTTTGTTATTTTGGATTGACACCGCTGGAACGTGACGTAGCGTGAATATTTTGAGTACAATAGCACTTATAGTACATTCTCTCTCTCTCTCTCTCTCTCTCTCTCTCTCTCTCTCTCTCTCTCTCTTTTACTCGCTCGCTATAAACAGCGCACAAACAGTGCAAAAGTTTACAGGAATATATCATGGGAACAATAGAAACAAAAAATATCCCTGTGGCTATCCTGAGAAAATGCGGTAATGCTTTCATTTACGTTGGCATCATAACATGAAATTTGTTCTCACTATCAGAAAATCTATAAAGACACTTAGGATATTTAAATGCAAATTATTTTATCATTTACGACAGCATGAGACTAGCTAGTTTTTACAATTTGCTTTAATTTTTCATATTTATCCATTTATTCTCACAATTAATATTATCTTCTATTTTCTCTTTTTTATTTTTATGTTTTATTTTTTTATGTTTTATCTTTGTATTATTTTTTATCTTTGAGTTTTTTGTTTTTATTTTTCATTTTTTTCCTTTTCCTATGTTTTTAAAGAGCTTGTTTTAGAATATTAATAAATGCCATTATCTATCTATTCTTCTTACTTGCTACGAACAGCGTAAAAGACTGTGTGAATATACCATGGGGACAATAGAAACAAAAATCTCCCAATGCTTCCCGCGATTTATCCAAAGAAAACCGGTAATGGCGGATGGCGGTTGACAGAAGTGCACGATTTTGTCATTACAAGTCAGTGAAGAAGGGGATCTCGGACAAGGACTGCGCTTAGCACGAAAGAAATGAACGAAGAATGAACGAAAAGGAAGAAGAGAACGAGACGAGAAAGCGACAATTGGAATGATGAAGATGGTTGGCCTTCGCGGGAAGAAAAGAAGACGGCAGATCCAGTAACGCGTAAAGCACCATGATTACCCTTCCACCGTAGGCAAAAACCACGAAAAAACGGGAGTAAATAGGCACACGGGCGAAGCGAGAAAGAAGACTCGACGTCCAATACTGCACTAGCATGATGCACGATGAAGAAGAGGACAACACGGTCGAGAAAGGGTCGCGCGGTCTCGACCGGAGTTCAACGGACTCACGCGTTGCATCTAAGTACCTTAGTTCTCTCTCACTCACTCTCGTTTTCTTTTTCATTCTCTCTTTCTCTGTCTTCATGTATATATGTTCCTTCTCCATTTACTCGCCGTACATCTTTTTCCGTGCCTAACGCTTCTACGTACGTGCACAGAGAAGCCGGTATCGGACTTGCTGGCTGGCTGGTTGGTTGGTTGGTTGGCTGGCTGGCTGGCTGCGAAGCGCCGGCTGGCGAATGTAACGGTAGCCTTAAGCGTGGTCCGCGAACGTGGCTTAGTCCGGAGGATAGATAAACGTATAGTAAGATGGATACTGTCTACGTGTTCCGAGATAGAGTCCCTCGGGTTCTAAACTATGGCATGAGAGTGTGCATAAATATCCCTTTGCCTGGCGGAGATTAAGGAAAATTTTGGCAATGTTAATAGAAAAATGTGACAAATATTCAAATATAATTATTATATTTCGTTTCCTACTTCTCTTAAAATATTTTGATAACAGAGTGGCGTGTTGATATTTACTTTAAAAAGAAACTGCATTCTAATATCAAGTTATAAATATAATTAGTATTGTAGAGTTATATTTTATAAAAGCTTTCGAAATATTGCAAACAGTCATTTATCGAAGGATAATGGATTCGTTGTATTGTATTATCACCAAATC
Source organism: Atta colombica (assembly GCF_001594045.1). Taxonomy (NCBI): domain Eukaryota; kingdom Metazoa; phylum Arthropoda; class Insecta; order Hymenoptera; family Formicidae; genus Atta; species Atta colombica. The sequence goes on along the minus strand of NW_017259545.1, from coordinate 2,607,285 downwards.
AACCACCTATTAAAATCGTATTTATGATCAGTGTAGAAAGTGTAATTACCTCCAGGGTATATTGGAGCTAGTTGGGAAAGGGACACGGTGAGGGATAAAGGGGCAGTATAGTCGTTACGTCGTGTATACAAGAAATTGTAGCCTGTGGCTGAGAACCAAGAGAAGACGATCCGTAGAGGTTTTCGTCATGAATAACGCACCCGCTGCAGTGTGTCCACGGAAGAGTAAAGTTTCGAACACGCTTTTTTGATTTAATAACGAGCAGATGGAACGGAGAGGCGACACGTGCATCCGGCGCCGTGAAAAACTTATCGCAAATAACAGTCCAAATAGTTGTTCGTTACGCTGATGGCACGATGACCGAACACCATATGGAAGTCTACAATTCTTGCGATCGTACTGAAATGTTCCAGAACAATTCTAGAATCCTTCATTAATCTTTCAACTATTTGAAGTCTATTCTATTAAGCAGAAACTTTGAGACTTTGATAGTTTTCTTTGTAAGTACGTGGCTAATAAAGCTGTCTTTAGCAAAGATTGAACTTATAGTAATGCTCTATTTTATTTATTCGATAAGTTGATCGGTGATACTCAACCTGCAGTTCGTGGATCGCCCGTATCTGTGAATTTTTTGCGGCCTGTCAGCTCATAGCCGAAAATATAAAATTATTTCTAAACAAAATAAGCATCATATGGCAAGAATTTGTCTATACTCAGAAATGGTCCCCTAAAAACTTTAAGCAAGATCGAACTTCATTCTATATTAGAAAATAGATTTTAATATTATAGATTTTTTAATTATTTTAACGAATTAAACGATAGAAAAAAAGGGACTTGAGACTGCAGTTTGGTTGAAACGTTAAGATACCGGGGCTAAGAACCAGTTTTGTTAGAAGGGTGTCCAACTTCCGTCTTCTCTCTTCATCGACCCTCAATGTGCACCTTAACCTCGCCGCTCTGTACTGTCGATTGCCCTCGTTAGCATCGCTGGCGCATACGCATTTCCTTCTCCGCCTGCACTCCCACGTCACGAATGCACTAGCTCCCCTTAAGTTGTTCCCAGAACACCTTGGTTGCGCGCCATTGCCTATCCGCATTCCCGTGGCGGTACATCCAGGCCAAAGTTTGCGCACTTAGGTGAGCTGGGAGTAACGAGACGAGGAAGGCGAAGCAACACGTTGCATGAAACTTGCTCTATTTATCAGCGGTTAAGAGATGCTCCGGCGAGAGTACTCAGCACGTGTACATTCACGCGTGTTGTAAGAAGGGGAGATAGGTGGAAATGAAGAGACTAGTCATGATGAAGAACAAAGGTGTGAAAACGAGCATCACGAAAATCGATACATCATTATAATTGTTATTATATAATAGCTGCAACAATAACAGCGATCCATTTTGTTTTAAGTCAAAACAGAATTGCTAAAATTTCTTTAAAAATTTTTAAGTGATTAAATATAACAACAAACTATTGTATTATAGTTTGATTTTATTGTCAATGGTTATTTTCAGCGATATTAGTTGATTTTTTCTGTTATTTTAACCTCCGCTTTAAAGGCACACTCGATATCTTTGTGAATTCTGATAGATACGTTTAAGCCCATAAGAAATAAGTAAAATATAATCCAATCTTTCATTATAGTAAAAACTCTTTGTTAAAACATTCATAAGCATTCAAGAACTTTTTTAAATTTTTATACAGACTGGAACAATAAAAATCTGGATATAAAAATTTGAATTAAAATTCAAAGACCTGAGTTACTGACGGAAGATGCAAAATTCCACAATGGGGGGATTAATTTGCATAGACTTTTTGCATATTTTACAAATATAAAATACCTGATTTTTAAAATCGATTTATCAGGCAGATATTTCTTTCTCTAATAAGAATCTGTTATCACAAATTCTACAGAATGTATTTTAACTGACGAAACAGAGTATAATCGATAACGTCATGTTAATTAATATATTTAAAGGAAAAGTTATTTATATACTCGATACCCAGTCTATATTAATTGCACATTATTATCTTCAAAAAGTATCGGTTATTTTAATTATACCGAAGAGACGACAGTTAATCCGTTTCGAAAGTAGGTTACGATTCTTGCATATAAATAAAACAAAATAAGCTAAAAGCATATAATTCTGCGAAATTTACATATTAACTCACAAGCAGTAGCGATTTAATACAACACAATATGAATTTACATAGGTCGCATAATTCGCGAATTTCAATAAAGCATCAATTTAATAGCAAAACCTCGTTTCACTTGTCGTCATACGTAATCACCGTTGTGATTTTCGATTAATTAGTGACGCCGCTACTGTAAAATGGAAGCTAACGTCGGTGTATGATGTACATGAATGTACCCACTCAAAGCTTAATATAAATGCAATGTATAATTAATATACGCGTAATACGCAATAGCATCGAGATGCTTTCCAATTGTCACGCACGAAATAGGATGTCTATTTGTTAATAGAATAACCTTATCACATATAATTATATGCGAAGGTTTGCTTCAGGAATTTGACTAATCTTTGATTTGCGGAATTTTTGTAAAGGACTAACGATAAGCATATGGAAAAATGACTTTGGTCAAATTGGCTGAAACTATGATCTTGTTTATAGAGATATACTGATTAAAAATCTTTATAAGCACAATCGTAGAAAATGGAAAATATTTTGCTGTGCGCATTAATTTGTGAAAGTTGCTCTTTCAGGTCTAATCAAACTGAAAAATATCTTTATCTACTAAACATTTATTTTTTAATAAATATATCTTAATACTTTGATGTACAAAATAGTGATATGAATCAATTCATGTAAAGAACATACGGTTATTTTTTTAAAAAATTACAATTTACACATAAACACGCAACTACAGGTTCTTTTTGAAAAACAACTGTGTATTTTCTTTATATCAATTGATTTTATTATTCTATGTATACAAGTATCAAGAGACTGTTACTAAAAAATGAATAATTTGATAAATAAAGGTATATACTTTTCAGTCCGGTTATACATATAATAATAAATGTTAATTTTATTGAAAAAATATGCTTCCATGACTTGTTTAAAATCTATGTCGGTATTTACCTTTTTATGTTTATTCTTTTACATAATATTTATATAACTTTTAAAATATTTATCTTGTATTAAATTAACACATAAATTTCAGTGGAGACTGTTTGGGACACGTAGAATATATTATATTTAACATAAATTTTTCAACGGTATATAAATGACAACGTGATCGTTTAAAAATATGTTATTCGAAAAAGTTGGCATTTTCCGACTTAATCTCATCGTCATGATTTTTGACGTTCTTCAGTTAAGCAAAAAGAAGGGTTATCATCGGGACAAGCGCAGAATTGCACTTACGAGTGAATGATCTGCTCGATTTTACGACGGTCGCGTTCATAGTCTGGTTTTTATATTGTTTTTACGAGTATTAGCCTTCTTCCTAGCGGGGAAGGACCTACGAGACTTTGCTTTGCGTTCGTAGGACCACCCTCCTTGTCGCGTTGTGCCGTTGGTCGACAGGATCACCTTAGAATGTAAGAACAAAGGAGGAGAAGATCGTCGCGGTATCCCGGATATGCGCGCTGTTTCGTCTCGTCGTCATGTCGTCGGGAATACAAAAGGGATTACAGTTTCCAAATCACTGGATGTCTCGCTTAGTCGGCGTTGCTTCCGCGAACGAGACCGGATGTGCGAGAACTGCGGAGGGGCCGGAGGCCGAAACGGGGTTGTGATGAACTCGAGGAAGTCTCTCTTCCTCCCTCCCTCCCTCCCTTCCTCCCTCCCTCTCTCTCTCTCTCTCTCTCTCTCTCTCTCTCTCTCTCTCTCTCTCTCTGTCTCTCTTTCTCCGTTTCTCTTTCTTCCTCTGTTTCTCTCCAGGTCAACATTCGCCCGGGGATCACACGCTCTAGGCCGTATATTTGCTCTTTGTCGAATACGCCCAACTCTCGAGTCGCGAGCGAGATCGGGAACAAACGAAAACCCAACTCGGTAATATCTGACAACGTGGGTCGACGAACCGCGCGCGATTCTCTTGCGGTTTCTCGCGGATTTCGTGCCGTGGAAGTCAATTGCGTTTCGCGGTAACACCCGCGAAAAATCGCGACCTATTGAAAACTCCCGCGAATCGACGGGAGTAAACGCGGGAACAAGAGTCGAAGGTAAAGAGAGGAAATCCAAGAAGTGATTTGTCGGTTCTCAACGAAGTCACGCTTGGGACTACGAAATCACGTCGTCCTTGCGCTCGCTACTCCTTTTTTCTTGTTTCTTCTAATTTAACTCTCTCGAGTCTCTGCCGCCGGCAGATGCTCGACTCAATTGAAGAAATCCCTAAAGAGAGACTAGACTAGAAGGTGGTAGGAGCCGACAAGGTAGATTGAGAATGGCTGGAAACGTGAGTCTGGCAACGATAATTATATCTCTGACAACAGCGCGAGTATTTGTTTTACGTTATTTCTATTGTTCTTCATATGAGCGTTTATAATATAATATAAAATTTTGAAATTATAAATATTATTTATTGGCATGAAAAAATAAGGAAAGGTTGAGATTTATTAATATTGGAAATTTGTCCTCTTCTCTTCGAGGGGAAACGATAAACTCGAGTAAAGTCGAAGTAAAGTCCAAGTAAAGGATGATAAGACAAGGAGATAAGAAGTCTGGAGTCTCTTAGGCAGCTTTTCAATAAAGCTCGCAGGCCACTTCTCAAACGATCTCTATCGGCCACCCACAATCTGTCAACTTTGTTTTTATTCGTTTTTTACTGGCCAGATCGCTACTTCGTCGTTATTGGTTTCGACACATTTTGCGCCTGCTTTTTCCGCGCTAGAAATAGACGTATCCGTGGTAGCGATAAATAGCAGTTAAAAGTTTGAAGACTATCGGAAAATAAAACATGGATTTCATATTTTCTATAGAATTACTATCATTTGACTTGAAAGTTAACTTTATAACTTCTGGAATTAGTTAATCATTTGATCAAACATTTGATCTTCTATATATTATTATATTCTATATATATTATTCTATATATATTGATTAATCTTTTAAAAAGTATGGATTTTATGCTTGTCCACTTCTGTCGCCATCAAGCAATTTTATATTCAATCCTTTTCGTTTTTTTATACTCACTTTTTAAGGTTGATTATAAAATCAAAAGCATTTCGAGGATCGTTATAAATCGCTACAACATGGCTTAGCTAGCGAAAAAGAGTAGAGAGAGAGCTGCAATACAGGTAGCTAAAATTCTGGAAGGTCTATGAATTGGAATGAATTACGGCCAGTTTGCGGACTCGAAAGGATCGAAATTTCATTGGCTGATTTGGTAAAAGAAATTATCGCTATTAATCATTGACCATTTTACCTCTCGATAGAAACATTCGCTTTGACTCGTCGTCAAATCGGATTGTCTCGCTTTGGTTCTGGTTCTCCTGGCTATCAAGAAGAGTCATGGCACTGCATCGAACTTTCTATCGAGGAAAGAAAATACAGCAACGTTTTTTACCGCTCGAATTGATTTCATTCGAATTAAATTGTATAGTTTGATGATCGTTTAACTTAATAATTAAGAAGTCTATTTTCGTGTAATAATATATTTAATTATATGTAAATGAAATAATTAGATATTTTTAAGAAATTGTGTCGAAACAGTTTTTAGATAAGCATACATTAATTGCTGAGAATCCTCATTTTTTAAATGCATATAAAGCTTCTTAATTTTGTTGAATAAAACTGCAAGATCGTATTTTCTAGGAAAGTTAGTTCTAGGAAAACTAAGAGAGATTTATTGGAACATTCTGGGATTAATTGGTGAATTTCAGCAACTTGTGTGTTAGCATTTTCTAATTATTCTTAATTTTGTAAAACAAATATGTGAAGAGAAGCCATGTAGAAAGAAGGAAAGAAGGTCAAAGTCGATGAAATTGCACATCGGAAATAAAATATGCATTTGTAATGCGAAGTATACGAGGTGTAAGTATATCGTGGTGATTTTGACTTGAATGGCACGAAGCAAATGTGCATACGTCACGAAGAAAGCTCATTATGGCTTTTAAATTATAGTCGCTGACTTGTGCAATGGTTGTCCCACTAGAGTTTTCGCTCGCACGACGTCTCACTACGCTCGTAAAAGAAATAGCATTTATCGATTTTCGCTCGTGTGTGTATATGTGTGTCCTCTTCCCATTGTCTCATTTTTCGTCTGTCCGAGACCATCGTAAAAAAGATATATTACGACAAAGAACGATGCAACAGTCTGAACTCTTGTCAAAATTGTACATCTTCCGGTTTTCGAATAGATGCGGATATTTTTCTTGCGCTTTACATTAGACTTTTTACATTGATTTTAGTCGACCACTTAATAAGAAAATATCTCAAAGAATATATCTCAAACTTTTTGATAGATTAGAAAAAAAAAACTATTATGCATTATATAAATTTTTGTCAATTACATTTCTGTTTTATGTTATTCGCTTTTTCTTGCAATTCATATTCCTTATCTCCTTTAGCTCTCTTATCTCCTTTATATTCTTTGCTAACAATGTATTATTATTATGATTTTTGTTTCATTTCTCTTTTATAAGTATGTTACCTGGAATTGCTATTTTAATTCGCTTTATTTTGCAACTTAATTTTCTTTAAATTATCTCAGTTAATAATTTATTAGTTTGTTATTAAGATTATATATACGCTATTACTTTTATTTCTATTCACATCATAAACTTAAGCATTAAGCTTATGTTTCTCCTCTTGAAGTGCATTTTTTCCCTTTTTATTATTCTGTATATGTATTATTTTGTATAACACATATTTCTCTTGTTATTTGCACTTCATATAATAAAGAGTTATCATTATAATAATTATTATTATTATTACTTTTATTATTATTATGAGAAAGATCGTGAATGAAAGAAATGGAAAGTATTAATATATATATTTATAATATTATATAAAATAAAAATTCTTCTTGCAGTTCTTAAGTTCAGTAAGATTTGAACGTAGGTGGATAACATGAATAGTTTACAAGAGAGAGATGCTTCCTTTTTGAAACTCCAAATATCCTCGGCCTAGACGTGACAGATCAAAGTGGAACGTATTTACGATCGGAGAGGAAGAACATGAGCTTCTATATACGCTAGCTGGTCTCTTGATCCCAAGACGAAACAAGTAATTCCAGCTATCTATTTATCGATCTAGTTCTCCCTTGTCCGCCCTCTCTTTCCGCTTTTTTCCTCCGACTATCCCTCGGTGAAACATCGCTGCTCATGTCCATGCTCTCTTTACCGTCGGGATGTTTTGTCGTACGCGCGCCTTGGTTTTGCGTAGCTTCGGTCGCAAACAGAAATGAAGATTTATCTCACTGGTGTCCCGCGGTTGACTTCCGTTTGTCAAACTGCCCGTTCTGTGTCTCGCGATTTCCACGTCGAGCGGTAACGGTCGGCGATAATCGATGCCATAGCGCTCGAAGTTTCTCCTGAATTCGTGATGGGAAACGGAGGACTCGCGCCGTTACGGGGTATGGTATTCCGCATAGTCCCACATGGACACATCTTGCTTGCTTACCCCTGTGCTCTTATTCTAAACTCGCGGCGCACCGCAAACGATTCGAATTAGTCAAGTCGTTAAATCGCGCGACCCTCGGAAACTCGTATAATTTTCCACCCGAGCGAGATTAAGCAATATGGAGGAACTAATTGCGAACGATCTTGTTGGGCTACATCAAATTGGAACGGTTTTTATTGATTTTAATCTGCGGTGATTTAAATCGCCCTGATAAGAATAAATGGAGACTAAATGATAAATAAATGACACTTTGATTGACAAAGAGTGAAGAAATTCTGACTGTTTTTCAAAATGAAGCTGCTACATATAAATACAAGGATAAGATATCGAATAACTATTTAAATTATATTTTATTTAACAGTTTTTAGATTTATTTTATTTGATATATCCTATGACAATATCCTATGACGCCATTCACTTCGCTTAAGTAGCCCTTTAATATGATATATAATTTGTATTGTACATCTCTTGGAATTTTTCATTTTGTTTGAAAAACAAAAGCTAAGATCCAGAAAGTTTCACAACTCATAGTTAACTCTTAATTTTATTTCTCTTCTTTCTTATTTCTCATCTTTCTCTAATTCTAGAATTGAAAAGAGAATGAATAAGTTGAATCTCGACTAAAAGTTAACCTCGATTAAAAGTGAGTTGTGAAACTGGGCCTAAAACTAACATCCTTCTTATCTTCCACATCAGAATGTGTGCATTGTAAGTAAAAGTAGAGCATGTGCAAAAGACAGTCACGTATTTCTCTAATGTTTGAGAAATAATTTGGGAACGAGCGAAATTAAAAGATGAAGCGATAAACTTGTATTTTCTCGAGCGCCGAGTTCTCCCGTCTTACTTTGCTGTTATCGCGCGTGAATGAGAGAAAGGAAGGCACAGGCGATTACCAAGTTGAGAGAATAAGGAGATAAGAGAAGAAGGCGGGGGCTTCTTTTCTACTCTCTCTCGCGAAACGCGATTTTCTCGCTTTGTAGTTTACTGCAGCTCTGATACTGTCTCATTCGAACGTACGGCCGACGATACCGGTGTTGTTGCCAGATATCGGATTTGGCTTTGTCGGTAGCCATCCACTCAGCCTTTCCCAGGCAGGATGAATCGAGTGGGATCGTGTTTCGGAAGTCTCTCTAAATCAAGTATCCGCGTCGTTCGAAACAATTCCTCGAGAAGGGTTGCGGTCCGTGAACCGTAATCGTCTTGCTGAATTTCGTTGCCGAAGTAACACACATAGTTACCGTTATTGGAGAATTGTTCGAGAGAGGTGCCACTTCGAAGCTTAGCGAAGAGGCATAGAGACGAGGAAGGTCCTAACATGTTTCTTCGTTTCGCACAGTTCTCTCCAGAATTACTAACCTAATGATTTTAAATTGATTGCTATATGAGTACGAAAACTTGTTACCACGTGGAATGATGTAAAAGGCCCATGAAATCAGTGACCCATTATTTATAATTACTACATTTTTGTCGTAGATTTAATTATTGATTTATCACGGTGTTACGTCAAAGTTACAATATATGGAACAGGCACCTATATACATTTTAATTTGCTATATTACTAATTTATTTCTGATTTTTTATCATCTATTTATATTTTTAATTAACAATTGGAAATGAAAATTGAATAAAAATTGTTGAATAAATATTACAGAATGTTACAATTATTGTACAACACAGTTTAATATAAAAAAATTAATATTGAATTAATATTGAAATTATAGCTACAACCTGTGCCTGTGTACAATTATTATATAATAGCATATCAAAATATTCAGCTATCGACAAGTTGATTATTAGTAACAAATTTTAATTGTCGTCAGTTAATTGTATGCATCGCGCACATGACATCTGTAAAAAAAGTAAAAGAAAAATTAACTGAGAAAAAATAATATTACCTGAAATGCAAAAATTAATTAATCGTTATTTATCTAACCGTGCGAACTTCATGTTAGCCAATTTTAATCGTTTATATCTTGAAGATGTTATCTTGATGTAAAAACATTTTCTGGTCTAATGAATCTTCAGAATACAAAAAAAAATAGAAAATATTAAAATTATAGCTGTAGGATATCTGTAATACTTTTATTTATTATTGAAAATTAAAATTGATATACATAAGAGTAATATTACTCGATATAAATGTATATTCGAGTAATAACAAAGGATATCATTATTTTTATCCCGAAAGTCATATAAATCTTCTGTTATTCTCACAATTTCAATAGCGATTCGTCGTATTATGCGTATGTGAATTGTTGTAATTCCTTGCAAACTCTCCGCTCTTTTTACGGTCACGCGACAATTGGAGGTATGTCAAGGACGTGAGATAAGAGAAAATGTTAATAGTGTGAATAGCGTTGATATGATGGATCAGTTGCCCAGTATTCATTATGATTCAACCATGCGAGGCGCGAAATGTGCAAAGGGTGCATCGCTTTGTACGTTACGGTAGAAATGTATGATGTCCATTTCAACCCTCGGATAGACATGTTATTTTATATACGCACTGTTAGACATTCACGATCTCTGAAGATTTCCTCTTTGTTTTATGGCATAAAGTTATAATTTACGTACTGAAAATGGTAATTAAAAATGTTCGTTTCTATCACATGCAGTATCGTTGGAATAATAATTGAAATGCATGTGCCAAATGCTATTTTAGTTTATTATTGTACAGAACGTTATTTTTGTTTTGATCTTCCTGTTGCAGAAAAATTTTTCGCTTTATGTTTTATATTTATACAACAATATACTTTATTATGAAAATACTGCACGCGTAATAATGAAAAGTGGCTTAACAGTATTGAAACATAAATGAAATGAAAATCCGAGGATTGGGAGTAATCCAGCGCAACATTAATGTAGAATTTTAAATCGATGTACGATGTAACTTCCGGCGCCATCTGAATTTAAAACTATGCTTTCTGCTCGGTTGCTATATATCTGCATGTATCTGGTATTCTTGCACTATGGTCACGGTTAGATCAAACGATAAACAGTCGTTAGAGCACCTGCCAACCGCCACTCCGGTAACCCCGATGTCGGCCGTCATGTGCAATGGACACGGTGATGCACATGAAAACCGTTAAGCTTATATCGTCCTATCGTCAAGTTTTATCTTCCGGTTTATAAATTGAAGTCGCTATGATTAAGAATATGACACATCTCAAATATCGTTATTAGAAATATGAATACTACGTTTACTCGATTTCCTTGATATCGAATTTAATAATATCCGTAGTCATGAAACTGTCCAAACATAATCATTCCATTTTTTAGAGGAATGTGGTTGGCCAATTTCATGGATTATCAAACCCGATTATTAAACCCGATTAAGAGTGCCGTGTAAATGTAGTCATAATTTTATAAATAATTTTACAAATTGTCCTATTCATATCAGAGTATTTGTGGAAAATTTTAGCACAAATCTTTTATTGGTTTAAAAGTTATTTATTTTTTTGTTTGCCTTAATTCTTACACATTACGTATTTGTTATATATGATAAAACTCAAATAAATATTCGTGCAAAAGTTTATTTGGATTCATTACTCGTTCAAAAATTATTTACGTAAAATTCCAGTAAAATATGGCCATTTTGGTGCATAAAACCATTATAAGACAAATTATATTTATTGTTTTGTTCTTTGAAGTTGGTTTTAGGGCGTATTTATGACAATTTTTTTTACTAATATTGATTTTTATTTAATTTTTTAACTGATATTTTTAATTATAGTTAAAATTAATATATAGTTAAAATTAAATTCTTAAAGCTTTATACATTTATTTATTTATACGAAAATCGTAAATATAAAACAAATCAATTGCGTAAAGATTAGTATATAATAATTCTTTGTGAAAAAAATAAAAAATGTAGAATACACTTTATGATTGCATAGTTTGCGTTGGTTTGCAAGAAAAATATTTTTCCATAAAAGTAAAAAATTTATAAACAGTTCAAGTGTCTTCTATAGTTTCATACATATATTTGACTGTAATATATGGAATAAAGCTTATCACTTATAAGGTATATATTACGAATTCTGGATAATTGAATTTTTATAACGTGATAATTTTCTGACGTATAGCATCATCTCTTCTAATCATCTCTTCAATTTTCGAATAGATATTCGATACCTTAACCAAATTGTTTCTCGAGATATGTCCCAACGTTGTGGTTGAAATCATATCAATTATGTATCGTACTGTCGACACCCAGACGTCGGAAATCATAAATTATCCAGTAGATAGGGATGCTGAACGAGAAGGCGAACTTGGTTAACGATACCCCGGTGAACCTTACCAGGAAATCGACAGATTACCGCGTCATTGCGTTACCGTCGTCAATTATATACATATATGATGAATTTCTACTTCAAATATCATCGTAATCTAAAATCGATATTACAAGAAATCTATTACAAGAAAGAAGTAATTAAAAATGTTAATTTTAAGAAACAATTCAATTTCATCAAATTATATATATTTTTCTATATATATATATATATAATGTTGACGATTAATATGAACAATCACCAAAATAGACGATGCGTTGAGAAATAATCGTACTATAATCGTGATGAGTAAAAGGCTTTATTACGCAAAGCGCGGAAACCGTGACGGTGCATGTTAATCATGAGTCAGGTTAATCGAGGCCGGTATGAGACTGAGATGGAGCGAGCCAATATCACCTGCGGCCCTTTGGCACGTTTATCTAACACTCGACTTTCGTACGCTTATCAACACTTTCGGTTGCCACCATCTTCCGTTATTAGGAAATTTAGGAAACTTTGAATATGTCCTCCTTTCGATACTTCTCTCTCTCTCTCTCTCTCTCTCTCTCTCTCTCTCTCTCTCTTTCCATTTTGTAATGCTTTGAAGCTAAAAATCTGTAACACAGTTAATAATGCTGGCTCTGTAAGATGCATTTAATTTATGTTAATTAAAAAATATTAATTAATTTCAAGGAACCAAAAAAACGTAACAACTCATAAAAAAAGAAATAATTATCTAAATACATTTGAATCAGAATAATTTAAATTTGCATAGATGTAACATAAAAAAATTAAATTGTTTGACATTTTTTACAAAGAGATTTATAATTGAGTGAATAGATCCACTATCTGTTCTAATTATTATTAACAGTGGAACTTTTATTATGAAAGAAGAAAAATGAAGAGAAATATCTTAATGGGACGGAAGTTAAAATCAAATAAGCAATTGAAAGGATATATACATATATGTAGTCAATGAGGTATATATGTACCTTTTTTTCTTATGTATAATCAGATCGAGGAGACACGATGTGAATAATTCCTCAGGTCACGCTCGACCGCGACCAACTCTCCACTCCGGTTTCCCTCTCATTGTCCCGCGTTTATTCTTACTCCCCGAGCGACCTCCTCGCGGTCTACTCCTTTATCTTCCTTGAACGTCTATACCGGCGCGACGCGATGCGTGCGTAGGCCGTGCGACCGGAAGCCTCCGTCACGGCTCGTCGAGCCACCGTTTCGTGGACTTCGCCGTGGAAGAAGACGATACACGCTCGCATGTGAATCATTCGTTCAACTGGCGTGCCATCCTGCCGCTAGATCAGAGATGAAAAACCAGATAGAAAAATCGCTGAAAAATCCTGGGATTCTATAGAGATTCTGAGAGATATCCGTGAAATATTTAACGTTTTATTTCGAACCCGTATAGATTATTTAACTCGTATAATACTAATCCTGGTGATTCTAGAAAATTTTTTAATTTTTACATAGTAACGTTTTGAAAGAATTTTATTTATTATTATTTTTTAATTTTGAATTTAAATCACAACTAATAACAAAAGCCTAACTAATTGCCAATCATAATTGTGGGAGGAGGAGCTCAATGTGTGTGAATGTAAAAATGATAATCATGAAACATATATTTAGTATGTTTAAAAATTTTAAAATGTTTAAATAAATAGCTTTCTTTCAAAAAAATTCCTAAAAACATCTTATTTTTTTCGACTTATAGATGAGAAGTCGAAAAATAAGATTTTTTTTTTTAATTTTTTAAAAGAAAGTTATTTATCCTTTCAAATATTTCTTCTTTCCCTTAATAATTGTGAAATTATGGATTTATTTAATTCAGTTAAGTTGTTACCGGCTATAAAGAATGTTACGTTGCGAAGATAGGAAACGTCGGGCTGGATGCGACCCGCACGTATCAGCGGATGCGATCGCGTCCGGTGTCGCGTATAGTGTCGTGTCTCCTATGTACCTGAATAATTAGAGCCTCCTTGATTCTTCGTCACGCATTTAGCATTATGGTGTTTCTAACACTCTATCGCGTTGGTTTGGGGTCTCCGAGATTTAGGTTCTTCGACCACACGTGCATTAACGATAGAAACCGCCTGAGATAATCCGAAACTCGATTCGCACGACCATGTTTCTCGGCGTGTTCAGCGCCATGGGTACGTTGATATAGTATGCCGCGTGGACTCATTCTATTAGATTTGTGTCCTTAATATTATCATTGTAGTCGGTGTTACGGTAGAGCAGTCGAGATTTATCCCAGGAATGTTTCTCGACATTAAAATGCGTGCGTACCCGCACATTTGCATAATATCCATAATATCCAGCTGTGTAAACTTGTTATTATTGCGCGTACCTGTATCCTTGATCACTAACGACACCGTGAATTACCGATTATACCTGGCATTCAATCCGAAAGAGTAAAAGTCGCACGATCGATAATCTATTAAATTTTGACCTACCTAATTGCGCGACAGGATCGAACGCTAACTAGTGATTCGACCTACATCCGAAATGATCGCGATCCTCGTTGCGTTGAGCGCAACCTTAGAGGTAATTTGCAATCGTGTCGGCGTGCCAGCATATTTCGGATTAACGCCCTAATAACGGATGATATCTTGGCCCAGTGGGATACCGTCCGCACAAACTTAGACGTACCTACTTGAGAAAGTTCGAAGGGTCGTAAGAGGATATACCGGCCTTGGTGAACCGGCTGGCACGCCTTCGTCGTCGTCGTCGTTGTCGTCGTCGTCGTCGTCGTCGTCGTCGTCGTCGTCGTCGTCGTCGTCGCCGCTATAGCAGATATAAACATATCGCATAGGGATTTGGCATGGTAGAAGCTTGGTGGGTAGCGTGTAGGTGAACGCGTACGCGAGCTATATTAGTGGGCGACCATAGCGCGGGACGTGGCGTTACGGTTAGGAGCCACAAATTTGGTCGGTACTTCGGCTGCTTATTAACTCGGGGGCTCGCCCGAGTGGGAATATACTTAAGGCGAATTTACGTGTTACGCTTCCGCTGGTCATACCTTGGATGAACTGCGTCGAGAGAGAAGGAAGCAATGTAATCTCAGAAAGTAAAATGTATAAGTTAAACTTATATGGCTTTTTTCAATTTGCGCAATGTTGGATAATTCTTAATCTTTTTTTGACGATTGATTAAATTATTATTTTCTTGAACAGGGTCTTAATGCTTAATATTTTGATGTGAATTTATGTATATATCCTGTTCTACAATTGTATGCCAAAATTATTTTAAACGCGATCTTAAACTGAACTAGTAATAACGTCACAAATTAAATTGCCAAGTAATTTAATAATATTGGACTAAAAACTAACTATAAAGATTTTAAAAATAAATAAGTTAATGTAAATAGTTTATAGCGAGATATATTATCTTAACTAGATAATATTTTTTGCAATAAATTTATTTAAAGTCACATTAACACTCTTATAATATGATATCGAATCGAAGATTGAGAATTTGCTTGTCAATTTAATTTACCTTGTGATATTAGCAGTAATTTAATTGCGTTTGATAAAGTTCGGAAAAATTTCGGCGAATAACTACAAAAATATGGTATATATGTACATATATTGGATACAGATAATTCATTGTGAATTATTTATCAATATAATTTTGATAATTTAATTTGTGATATTTTGTATAACCCAGTTTGATTTATATGTGTTTAGGAGATTCTAAAATCTATTTTATCGATTCAACAGAACTTAGCCTGTATGATTTACGTGTCATTGATATATCTCTACACACTATTTCAATATTGCACACACACATACATATAAATTTTCTAAATAACTGGTCATTCATATTAGATATCTAATATAAGTTTTATTCTAAGAACTCAAGATTATTTGTTCATACGATTCTTAATCCAAACCAAAATTGTGTGTGTGTGTGTGTGTGTGTGTGTGTGTATATATATACAAAATATGCAAAATTTGTATATAAAGCAAATATGTTACAAATTGACCAGAAGTCAATAAAAAACTGTAATTTTTTAATATAAAATCGACTGATTTAGATTACATCACCGTTATTTATATTTTAATATTGTCAAGAATTTTTAAAAATAGTTAAACATGTATTTATTTGAAAAATAATCGGTAAAATACACACATAAACGATTTTAGAATTTCCTTAAAGATTGAAAATTATTTCGGCGCGCAGTTATAGAACTGGATATGTATATATACCAAAATATTATTTAAGTATTAAATAATAATTCAACTGAGACCGATGAGACCTTTTATTTATTGTGTATACATTACGGTCTGACATTATTTATTTTTTTTTTTCTTGAATTATCACTTGAATGATTATTCGCAGTTATGAAATATTTCTGAAAGAAATTAAAAAACTTTAATTTTATACGTACAAACAAAAATTTAATTATATATCGTGCATGAAATAATTTATAACATAAATAATAATTTATAACATAATAAATTAAAATAAGCGAAATAATATGATATAAATTAAAATAAAGTCATGTTTGGTCAAAACGGATTTTGATGGGTAATGATTTTTTTGGGCATAAATTCTTTTTACAATTTTCAGTTCATAGTGTTTATACAAACTGTGCGTCAATTATTTGTCGATATTGAAACACAGTCTTAATTAATTTCTGATACAATAGATATAATGTAAATTAATTTGTTATCCAATTAATTATTTCTAATGATCTAAGCAAAACCGCATTTAATGTACTAATTATAAATGATTGCTCAGTGCAATTAGTGTAAATCTGCTTTCACTTGCATTCCAACTGACGACTGCTGCGACGTGCGTTTTCGTTGGGATTGTGAACCCTTGAAACGACGGCAGCCGCGGCAGTATTATGCCGGGTTGTCGGCACCATAAAAGCCGTTTCCACGCTTCGCTCGATCCCAAGACCAAAGTAAGATCGATCGATATACGTCCAGGATACCGCCACGGTCGTAGAATCGATTCCTTCTGCAACACGCGCGATCGGGTCAGTGGCCGTTTCTCTGGAAGGCCACGTTCCTGCCGAACGTGGCTACGCTGGGTGATTCCCGAAATATTCTCTCGAAAGAGAGTCTCGAAAGATCTCGAAGATCTTTCCACATTTTCAGCATATATGGAAGCGTGTCTTTATGTCGTAAGTGACGTTGCACAGATATTTCGACCAAATTTGATCAGATAAAATCATGAACCTGGCCAGCATACTTTTCCTTATATCAGAGAGAAAATTTATTTATGAAATACACTACTAAAGTCTCCGTATAAAAATCAAATAATATTATAAATTGATATTATGTTATAAATTTTATTAAACAATCTGAAAAGGGAATATCTGAAAAGGGAGGAAAAAAAATCGAAATTATATTTAAAAATATTAATTTACTAAAACTTACACTAGGCAATGTTTTTAACATTATTAAATTTCATGAAATTTCTAATCGATAGTTTATTTCGACCACGAGAATGTCATTCTGTAGAATGCAGGCAAATACAGAACAAGTCGCTTGTAAGCGCTTGGCAATATGAGAAATTCGTTCGGGTGGCGTTCGCCATCCAAGCGTCGATCGAGGGATCAATTAACACCCTTTTAATCGAGCGGAGCTGTGATGCCGGCGAACGTGGCACAACAAGGGCGGTCGGTCCTTCGTACAATAGTTCCTCGTCTCTATGGGCGTCGCGACTTTAGAACAATGGATCCCAATATCGCGCTTGGTGAGTTGCCCGGTCTTACTCACTCTCGGTTCCTGTACTTTCTCTCTCTCTCTCTCTCTCTCTCTCTCTCTCTCTCTCTCTTTCTTGGTTTACCTCTTCCTTCGTTTAGACAAAACATCTAGCCTAACCTAGCGTAACTTCGATGAGAAAGCGATGGCGATGATGGTGACGATGACGCCGACTACTCGTTCCAAGCATGTTCTCAATTGGCATGTTGACGGCCAATGTGCTCCCTCTCGTCTTTCGTTCCAGATGGTGGCGGATTTAAAACTTCAGAAAAAACGACATATTTTTTTAGGCACCTCACGGTGCGGTCTTTTCAGTCACGAAAACATTTTGCACCCCATTATATTATATATTAGTAATTATAAACTTAAGGCATAAATGTTTAGTACTATTTAAAATTTAGAAACTTGATTAAAATTGTTGATTTACCTCTATACAATTGTCTACTATTGTAATACACTAATATCAAGCAGCAAGTTATAAGATTATTTTGAAAATTGTTAATATCGTGTATAAAATTTTTGTGGAATAATTACTGTAATATTGCTAAGGGTGGCTTAAAATTAAGTCGAAACATTCGATCGATTTTTAAGTATGTAGTCAGGAAATGAATAAATATTATGAATAAACATTATTGCTTACTGCACTGAGAGAAATGATTTTGTTATAAGAACAAGGGAAAGCAAGATATTTGCTAAAAAATCGATAGATTTGTTACGATTGCATTAATTCATCAATGTAACAAATAATAAATAGTGTTGCTACTAAGTAAGAGGCTCTCTCTCTCTCTCTCTCTCTATATATATATATATATATATATATAAAAGTCGTAAACAATTGCAGGATCCCAAATCGTAAGAAATTGATTCTAATCAAGTATTCTCCCTATATTTGACTGTGCTTGGTCAGTTTCCTACGACTTAAGATTTCATGATCATCTACGAATTCTATGTAAACGATCCTAAAGTCTACCCAAAAGATAGATTCTATATAGTTTGCTTCTATTATTAATAATTGATTGGTATAACAAGCACAATAACAAAATTTGTTGTCACATATTTACTGATCACCGATTAAAGCTACTGATGGTTTGCTAAATTAATAAAATCCTTTCTCTCAATGTGATTATTGCGATTTTTTTCCTGTTTACTTGTCCTTGTCTTTTATTGTTGAAATATTTTGGACCGCTCATCAATAATTCTGCCACTGCATGTAGAACGCCAAACGAAAGTATCGATTGTTCGAGACGAAATTTTGAGGTGACGTATCTCTCAGCGAATGGACGATTGCCGAGTAGGCAGTTCGATGTTCGAATTTGCAAGAGCGACGCGACGCGACGCGACGCGACCTCGTATCACGGGCGCTCGTAAAAGTCGACTATTTCGGCCGTTTAATGTCGTATTGAGAAATCATTGTCTGTACTTTCTTCATCGATACCATCGATGGCAAGTGGATCGGAAATGTCTCGCGCGAGGAGAAAATCACACAAGATTGTATGACGCATCGTGGAATGATTTTTCGTGAAAGTATTATATTGCAGTATAAAAGTATATTATACATCTACAATTTCTACACAGAGTGTTTGTAAATAATTCTCCGATATGCGTAAACTATTAGTTAGCGCGTTTTCGAGATATCGGTTTGCCTAATTACTGAAACCATTAAAGCGATTGGTTGCAACGCTGTTAACTCTTCAGGAAATGATACGGATAATAGGCAGGATGATAATCTACAATAAGGGCGTAGAACTAAAGAAAATAATTACAAAAGTTGAAGAACATTTATGAACTTAAGTGCGCTGCAAGTAGCTGAGTATCGTTAGCATAGCTAACAAGTACTTGGAGTAATCGATGCCGCGAGCTCTTAAGCGCGAAGTGACTTCGCGGTTTCTTAAAGATACATGAGCCGAGTTTCATGACATACTCACGCGTACAGTGCGTGGAAAGATTTACGATAAGCTGATACGTCAGACATCGATGTTTCGCACGCAATGCACGTTGCTCATGTACAGTGCAAATGTGCGGGTTAAAAGAACAGAGGAAATGTGCTGCTGATGCCTTTGCATGCAAAGTCAAACGAAAAGAATATGTAATTCACATTTAACATTCATGATTGTACCATTATCAAAATAATTTGTTAACTCTAGAATAGATAGAATGTTATTGCTATTGAGAGACAAGTGAATATATTGCTGTCGATATGTAAATTTTACAATTAAAACTGGATTCGCGACTTCATTTATCCATTAAACTGTAATTTGATACTTTAGACTTCTCATTTCCACGATGACTTTTATCTTAATTATTTGAATCTTTAATTGCATGGATGGAGGATTCGTGGATTTCAATGTTGTAACTGTCTTACTCTAATACGTATGCACATCATATTGAAGCACTGAAGATTCAAATTTAAGTTGCGATTCTGAATGTGTGTGTACGTGTGTAAATTTTAATTATTATTAGCAATAATTTATGCACTAATTGGCTTTTATTAGATATCTTATTAATTTTTGTTTTACAAATTGATTGAAACTTGATTGAAAGTTAGAAAATAGGTTACTCTTAATTAATGTAACAGGTTTTTTATATACACATTTCACACTTTTAATAACAAAATATTTATAATCTAGATTTTTATAAACACAAATAATCTAATTATTAAAACGAACTAAATACTTAAAACGAAAGAAAAATTAAGTATATTAAATTCAATCTTAAAATGACATGAAGGAACTGAATAAATCACCTAACTTGATTTCTTTTGTTTAATAATAATGATATTTTAATCGTTCAATTTAAATTGTTAAAGTTAAACGGCAACTTGATGGTATATGACTTATGTTTTCTTTGTAAAGTGCTAAAGTAATACTTTTTTATTTCTTTATTCATATTTATGAATATGAATTATATGTTCAAGTTATGGTTAAGCCAAGATATATCGATTTTTATATTACGATCCGGATTACCGCAATACATTCGCAGCGTCACTTTAAGACATGTCGTAAAAGACTCACGATGATCAAAGATGTGGTAATGGCATAAAGTAGTAGCGAAGGTAAGCGCATGTGTAGCATGCAGACGCGGAAGCTAAGAAGCTTCGTTTCACGGATCACCTTTAATATCTTCGGCGATATCTTCATCTTTATCCATTCCCCTTTCTTAGCACGGTTGGTTCAATCTTCTCTCGCACGGTGATCAGGTACGCTAGCATCGTTGAAACTTTTCCAATCGGGCCGAAAGTTTGTTCCGGTAATTAAAGCCGCATGAATACTCGATGGGCTTACCTATGTCGGTTACCTTCACCATTCTTGCTTACTTTTGAAATCCACCAGAGCGAAGAATGGTTAAAGACGAATTGTCAATTTCGTTCGTATCCCACTCGTGATTATCTTTGTCGCTGAGAAAAGGATAAAAAGAGAGAAATCCGTTTCCGACTCCGTTATGCTCGACAGGCTGCAGATCCGGCTTTCGTCATCGTCGACTATTTTATGAATCATTAATGAGGAGTATAATTCGATGTAAATCCACACCGCGTGTCGCTGGCTATAACAATGCCATTTACAATTTATTTGCTAATAGCTAAATAATGTAGTTTATTTGTCATTAATATCACAATACTAATTAAATAAAACTGAATTTATCTCCAATTGATAGAGTTAAATCCAAAATTGATTTTGTTACTTTTATTAATGGAAGAAACCGACTGGAAAAGATTGAAATTTTATAACAATATAACTCTAAAACTGTCATTTTAAAATTGCTTATAGAAAAAGAACGAAAACATAAAGAGAAAAAGAAGAAACATAAAAACATTGTACTTTTATTCTTTCTACAACTAAGTTATTACATTAAAATTGCATTTCAAAATTAAATTACAAAATTTTAATAATTCAAAACATCTACACTTTTCTGGAAACTTTTTTTTTGGGTTATGTCATTATTGATCCACTTTAATCTTTTAAATAAAACATAATTTAACTTTTGTAAAATCTCAATCTTTTCAGTGTTAAAAAATGTGATGTTATTCAATATTAAATATTTTCATTACATTGAAAAATTGCATAGACGTGCATTAATATGTCTACGTAATAATAATAGTATTTCTAAAATTGAATATTTCATAAAACAGTTGAAGAAAATTTGAATTTAAACCATAAAAAAAGCTGTGGTTAAAAGGAAGCGTGATGTTTCGTATGTTCGCATACAGAGCTTGTCCGCGTTGCCCTTGCGCATTAATAAAACTAATTTTCTTTTCATTTATACAGCGAAGTCCGAAACTCTCTTAAAGCGAAAGCACGTGTCGCCAGCGAAAATGCACAACAGAAAGCTCATTTTCGTGTCGCAATCATTTCGCAATTTGTTTGAGGCGCACGGAGTCGGAATGTTTCCTTAATTGTCAGGTACACGGTATCTCCAACGTAATGTCTCACGTGGCAAGCCACCTGCGCGAATTTTCAGAGCCGTAAACCATCTAGCTACTATCGTCTTTGAGATGCTTTGAACCGATCTCACGGTAAGAGTATTGAATTTGCATGTTATTTGGTAGCGTGTAGTTCTGCAGTCCTTGTGAGTACCATACAACTAAGAGAGAGAAACTTCCTTCCTTCCTTCCTTCCTGCCTGCATGCCTGTCGAAACGCCTTCTCGGACCGGATATCCAGGACTCGCAGGATATCAGGGTACACTTGCTACAATCCGCTGTTCCCCGATGTTGTCGCGGATGTGTTCGCCCCGCTTCGCTTTATTCGTAAATCTCACGCATTCGATTCGCCTCGCCTCTGTCCTACCTCGCCTCGTTTGTGCTATTAACGATACAACGAGAAGCGTTGCGGTTCCGCTATATTTCCCTCGACGGTGATAGTTGTTGTGATTTAGTGTTCTACATCTTGTAGAGCAACGAAAGAAGCAGAACGAAGGGAGAAGCAAATGCCGCTAGACGAGTCGTTCGCTCGTTTACTTTATTTCGACAACAAACGTGTATACGCTCGGCGCGTTCGAACTCGTCGTGAAAAGGATAAATCTAAATCGCGGTTACCGCAGGATACGGTTCTCTTGTAAATTGTGCTCCACGCGAATGCCGAGCGGTTTCTAAGTGCAACGGCGATGCTACACTATAACCTATGTTGGCGTTGTATTGCGCGCCCCGATACTTTGCACCGCGCCGTCGAAAGAGATATAGCAATGCCGTTATTCGAACAATAATGCAACGTAACCACCACTCTCTTTCTCTTTCTTTCCCTTTTTTTCCTTCTCGCGTCTTGTATTTCCGCCGAAAGCCCCGTGATTGCACGCCAAGTTGGTCAGTTCTAGAAATGATGTCCTTTAATTACATTATTAATTCTCTCTGGACCTCTTTCTGGAATATTGTTCACATTTTCGTTTAGACCCGTAAATGTTTTTATCGGACTTATATATAGAAAAGGCATTATTTATTTTCGGATAATTTTTAAAATTTTTATAATTGCTATTTATAATTGCTATTTCAAATGTTAAAGGGTTTTCTGTAATGAATAATTTCATAGCAATATTATTATATATACCAGCATAATAATATTATAAATCATTTTTCTTTGTTAAAAATAAATTAAATTAAATCACTAGAATCGACTATATTAGCGCAAAATGAAACTGCTGTTATCAACAACATTATCTGATTTAAAAAATATTTAAAAAAGCTTTCTGATCTTTTAAAGCAGGCTATACATTATATAAATAATATAAAATAAAAATATTACAAAAATAAAATAAATTGACCTAATAAAGCTCAGCGCAAATCGAATTTGCAAATTTTCTATGCAAATCGATTGTTTTATTGCTTTTGAAATAAATATTTTATGCACCTCGCATCCTCTCGTTTGTTTCAATATTTTTTAAAAATACTAGTGTCCAAATTACATTCAGAATAATTTTTTTTGTTACGAACTATTTGTTCTCTGGTATATTATGTTCTTGTTATATTACACGATTTTTAAACATAGAATCATTTTTCTGTTTTTCGTGTGTAATTGAACTCTATTAAAGGACAGCAAGCTTTTGAAATC
>NW_017259545.1:2576984-2583560 GCF_001594045.1 Atta colombica | reverse complement strand
TATTAACTCGTTTCATGTTGTTTTTTTAGACTATCTTCATCTATTCTGTTTTGTAGAACTCTAAAACACAAAATTTCGATTGATAATCCTCTTCACTCGTAAAATCTTCGGATTTCTCCTTTCGCTCGTTGACGTTATTCTATGTGACTGAGCTTAACACATATTACGAAAGACTTATTCCGACTTTTGAAGTCCCTTAAATCGGCTTTAGGAGAGAACTCGCTCCGTCTCTCGGGTGTTCAATTATCATCCGACGAATTCCGAGTCGGAGCTTGGCAGTGAAATTTTTAATAAACGTCACCTGCGTAACGGTATGAATGAGGAAACCCGTGAATTCTTCTGTAAACCGGTATAAAATTGACGAAGGTTTACCAAGCGTACCCATACGTGGAACGCGCGCGCGTCGACAAACCGGTTCCCCGGACGATCGCCCATGGCTCTACAGATGTGTGACAGGAGTCAACGTCTCCGGGATGTCCCCTACGCCGTAATCTTTGCCATTGCTCAAGCACGGCTTCTCGCTACAGTGAATCTCGGGAAGGAGTGGCTATGCAAAGAAAGCACGGCACGCCCCGATTCGCCTTTATACACGAGGGCTCCCTTAATGCCCTTCCCGGAGTTCTTCATCGCGAGAAATACGCACCGCGTATAAGTGGCCGGATTATCAGGGAGAGCTCCACGTTTTGAATAGGCAAATAGGTTTACTAAATTCCTTGGGATTAAGCGGACACGAGTAAATGAAGCGAGAAGCTAAGTAAGGAAGGCTACGTACACACGATTGTGTATGTTGCTGGATACGCAACCGCTGAATCCGCTTCATTAATTTACGCCACATAACAATTAAACCTGCATAACTTCGTGGTATGTAAATTTTGGGTGCGTATGTAGACACAATTTTCGTCCAATTAATTGCCAATATGGATTTCTCCACGTTATCACCGTCGGTGCTATTATTAATAAAAAAAATTTTTAATTCATTACATAGGGTGTGTACTATTTGGGAAGACCTGGAAACCTGGAATTTTTAAGGGATATTTTTATTTTTGAAAATTAGGGATATTTATGGAATTTTATCGGGACTCAGGGAAATTTTTGGAACTTTACTTTTTTATATTCTGTCTATTTTTCTAAAAATATTCTCTTGATTATTTTTGTATAACAAAACATTGACCATCAGTTAGTGATAGGTACGACATGCCCATCCGCGTGTATTCACATATATTCTCGTGTGTCTTGTTTTTATTATAAAAAAAAAACAATACAGTAGCTTACCGATACATATATCATGTTCACTGATACAGTGAGTTTTTCCTATATTATACTATAAGTTTTGCGGCTCAAATCGTTGAAAATAAAGTCTCATGGAATTCCTCTACTAGTCTTCAATATATAGTTTATTTGCTTTGCTTGTACTTCAATTTTTTTAAAAGATTAAAACATTTTTCTGCTCTTACCTGGAATTTTGAACAAAGATATCTGGAGAATCTGTAAATTTTCAGAGAATTTTTTTAATAAGATTTCAGTAAACACTTTCGTGATTAATCAAGTATCAAGTTCTTTTCAAGATAATTTACTAGATGAGATTTTATTTCTTATTCTCAAGTAAAATGTTCCGATCGGTGCGAAAGAGATTCCGTTTCGTTTGCTCGAAATACCGTTGCGCATTTTACCTGTTAAGCCATTCTCGCAGCATATTTGATGAAATATTGGGATATAAATTTTTTTATGAGATCACTTAACCAAAGTGTCCTTCGAGATTTATTTTTAAAGAGGATATTTCAATCATGTGATATATAAGACAGATTGATAATAAAAAAAACATCTTAAGTCGATATGGCATTCTGTGGGAAAATGAAGCGCAAAAATTGTACGAAAAAAACATGGCTACTTTACATTTTCAAAACCGCACATAATCATGTTCATACATCAAGCACGTGTTCGCTCAATGATTGTCTGCAGCGAGTTTTGCTATGCTTATTACGTGTACCACAAGAATGCAATCGTCCCGCGTCTCGCAGCTAGAAATATTATCGTAACGATGCGTGGCCGCAAGATTGCTCATCGGCCACGGACGATAACTAACTACTATAGGCAAAACGAGTCGTGAACTTTTTCCACATCACCAGAGCTCGGCAGATCCGAGGATCAATGATGTAACTAGTTGAGAGCGAAGGGGAAAAGAGTGCCTAAAATTTTTGTGGACGCAAAATTACCCGGCTACTGATATATACGTGTGATCTCATACATCAGAAATTTTCCGGCTTTTCGACTGGAAATCGGCTCGTCATCGTGCCGTATGAATACCTTTATCTTTAGATCTGTCCCTGTAATATAATTTGGATATTTTTGTTATATGGGATGCAATATTAATTAGTTCTTTAAAGCTGTAATTTCAGTCGCAATAATTTTTAACAATTTAGAGAGAGAGAGAGAGAGAGAGAGAGAGAGAGAGAGTCATTTATTTTTATACTCGCTTTGATAATTGTTTTGACACATTTTATCTTTACTATACCTGAATAGTCACCAATGAAATATGATATGTACTATTCTTTTAATAAAACATCTTTTAATTGCTTGTATAAGTCTTTTTCTCCACTATTATTTTCAAAATTGAAAATTCCGTTCTCCAAAACTTCCGTTCTCCAAAACTTCAATATATTTTTCCTGATCAGTGCAATCGCCTTTAAATATTATTTGTAGTTTTGAAGAGCAAAGTGACAAACAAATTTCCTCCTTTAATATCTTTTAAATAATTAGAAGATGTTCTGCTAGGAGAATGGTATATAATATTGCACTGTAGCAGTTACTCTATTCAAGCATGTATAACTTATTTATTTCAAAAAGAATGAAATTTGTATTAAAAACAAATAGTCGATCAATTTTTTATTAATAATCAGATAGCTAATACATTTCTTAGATGTTCGTCATTTTATCTATTCCCTGTGTAATATTAAGAAGAAGAAAGAAGGTGTTTTTAAGAAACCTGATGTTTTGTGGCTATGCAGTTCTAGTTACGTCACTGCCGCTAATTTTTCCGAACGCATGTTAGAAAGACGGCGAGATGTCGTACTCTTTGCGGTTCCTTCTCAGCTGGATGCAATGGGGCGTTCACGGCATGATGGCGAGCCGATTTCGTTCCAGTCGAGAAGCCAGGAAAAACGAGAATCGATTCGTAGTTACGGTAGAACATGGACGCGCTCGTTTCGCTCCGCGAGGCGATCGCTGCGGATCGACGCGACTGATGTCAAAGAGAACCCGATTGTGGTAAGTGTTCGAAGAGCATTCGGAACTTTCGTTGGGAAATAATTTTTTCGCCGATGTAACCTGCAAACCATAACTGAGCCAGTTGTAACTATTTAAGATGTTAACATAACATAACGACGATGTCCATATTTTTACACGCAGCGATTATATTGATATTATAAGTCTTTAAATATTATATGTATCATGTATCTTCGATTACTGATATATCTATCTCATTTTATAATATGTTACAATAAGTTCCAAAAGTATGTTTAAGTTCAGTCATAGAAAAAACAAACTTATTATATCGATGATGTTTTCAAACTATTCCTCAAATTATTGTGACAACACTGACAATACTAATTTCACAATTAAGTGTTCAAATATAAGTATGAATGAAATGAAATAATTAATGCATGCATAAAACCACGTGAATTCACAATTTGTAACATTCGAACAACAAGAAATTGAAGAAATTATAATGATGGACTGTTCAGCAGTCGTTGCAATTCGTTCTATGATTGTATATTCGATATCTCGTATTTTATGAAATTATGAGTCATTTGCACAAATAACTATTTAAACTAACAATTAAAATTGCGCGGTGAAAGGTGAATTGTTATTTCTCTTTATTATACTGAAGTCTCTTGAAGTAATATTAATTTTGTAAAGCCTCTAATTGTGCTTGATACAGTTTATTACGGTTTATTTAAACGATTTTATTTAAATAATTGTATTTAAACGATTTTATTTATACAGAATAAAAATAACTTTTTTGTAAAATAATTTTATTAATAAGTTTTTTATTTTGAACCACATACACGTTATATAAAATCGTTATTAGCAACTAAATTGTTGAATATTAAATAACATTAGAGTTTCGTACCTTCAAAAGCATAATTGTATGTTAATTAAGAGAAACGTAAATGAACATGTAGATTGAAAATACAAGTGCAAAAAATGGACAACACAACTAAGCGGGGATGCATGCATTATGTATCAAATTATATTAATTGCTAGAATAGTCGATGGAACTGCAAATGCACCTCGACATTTGCTTTATGTCATATTAATATTTCGGTCGCCGTGAAACAGAAAATTACCTCATTTGTAGCAAATTGCTGCTATATACCACCTGTTTCCATAACGTCGAATTATTTGACAGAAAAATTGTAGTTTACCGATAAAAGCAAACATAATCCATTGTATATATAAAAAGCGCAGTAATGGAATTTTTAACACCCGTAACTCGGCTGACTATAGCGAATTGGATCGACTCGAAAGTTTCAAAAATATGGAGATAATATTGTGAATGAAAATGAAGATAATGCGTGAGGAGAGCGTTTTCATAATTCCTGCTGATAGAAATTACGCACTAATAATATAACAGTTGTGCATTATGGTTTAAAAGGATAAAGTAGCTGAACGTAGTATGCATTTAAAAATACAAAAATACGAAATATATTTATATTTCTAAATCGAATCTGATATATACGCACGCGAATATATATACAATTAAATAGCTTTTGTTATTTTATGCAAAATTTTGAAAATTTTCGACATTATGACATACATTTTTTTGCTCACTTAAATGTGAGAAATTAAAATAATTGTACTACAACTGCCTATCTGCAATTTTGTCTCGTATATGGATCAGAACATTTTTGAAATGTTATAATTTTATATCAGTTATTAATTACGTGCATAGTAATATTTGTCATTCGCGATGATAAATGTTACCAAGAGATATGCAAATAAAGTCACATTGCACCCATTAATTTCTCAATATACAATTCACAAGTAAATGTAGAAATGTGTCAATGCGTTTTCACTATATATTCGTTGACATTCGCTCTACATACGAAAATGAATTTCACAGATTTATTCGTGCGTTCTTCAATTCCGGAAGAATATGAAAGTCTAATTTGTGATCCTCGATATGACTGACTTAAAAACTATATTTATCTGCAATAAAGATCACGTAAATTCTCGAATATAAAATTCTGATTCACATAACATATTTATTCATTCTGATCTCTTTAGTACTATGTTCTTTAACATACATCAACTATATTCATTATTCTGAAAAATACGGTTATAGATTTAATACCATACGGTGTTTGTATAATTCTCACTTAATTCTGTTGATATGAAGTATGGATTTAGCACCGTGGGTTCCACATCATGATTGATATAACACTAGGAGTTCCAATTCCACTCTAAACACTCTGAAAAATGTACTCTAAAAAATATGTGTGGATTTAACACCAGAATGCTTATAAATTCTCACCGTATTAATCTTGATATAAATATCAGGAGTTTTTAAATACATCCCTTAAACAAAAAGAATTAGCTTAATCAAGCAGTTCGGGTCTATAGTATTCTTTAGATCAATTTAGAAATAAGATGTAAATTTCAATATCGAAAACAATAGTATGTTTGTCAGAGTATGTTAAATCATTTAAAAATTTAATGTCATAAAACATTCAAAAAAAAAAGAAGATTATCGCAAATGATGTTTTCTGGGCCTTTGAGAGTTTCATTGCCTTCCCTTATTTGATTAAAGATTAATATTAACATAGTGAAAATTAAATTAACATCGCTTATTTTTAAATCCACACCTTTATGTATTGAATGTACATCTTGTTTATATAGTTTATTGGCAGTAAGCACATTCGCGATTCCGCAGTAATGCAGGCATTTTGTTACTTTGGTAAAGAAAGAAATAACGTGAATCTAAGAGTTAATGACTCGTTCCCGATGATTCGGGCCAAATAGAGCGCACGCGTCCAAATTGCTCGTACATCCTCGTACGTATATCCTTCGGGACGGCCGCGGCGAAGTCGGGAAGCGAAGAGCGTGACGCGGGAGAGGACCGACCGATCGAAGATTCAAAATGCAACCGAGCGGCACACGACGACTAGGAGAGCGAGCAAAACGGCGAGCTTCGGTTCTCATAGCACGTGGTACAGTAACAGCCGCGCGGAATCTAATGAAGGGATGTCTAGGGAGCAGTTTAAGCAGTTTCGCCTAATCTAACTGCCGCGGTCGCCGCGGAGAGAGAAGCTACGTGGCTTTTGCTGAGCCGCGATAGCGGTAACTCGCGGATGTAAAGGGAAGAAAGAAGCGAAACGAATCCTATTCGTGAGAAAGTAGTCGTGAAGGGGCAACGAGCAAGAACGAATTTGGAGAGCGATAAGATTGCGATGCCGATACAGATACGCGACTCGTTTGATCTTTGCAACCTGGGGAATTCATTCGTTTTTTATATATATAAATAATTATTTTATACATATATTGATGATTTTGTTCCGTCTATTTAATTACTTGTAT
>NW_017259545.1:2549602-2576884 GCF_001594045.1 Atta colombica | reverse complement strand
AAATATATATATTATATATATTATACTTTTTAAATAACTCTTCTATAATATATATAAAATTATTTCCTAATTAAGAAAAGTAATTAATAATGTTATCTATTATTTATTTATTAAATATTACATATAAAAATGATATATTTATATCATTACAATATCACCACAAATGTTACGTTTATTTTACGTCATTATTTAGTCCACTGAAGTCAAATGACGAAAAATATTTTTAAATCATTATTATGTAAGGATGACATTTTGCTACTTGGATAGCATTGCGCTGATCTAAAGTTAAATAGGGATTTTTAAATAACAATTACTCAAGAGACAGTTTATTTTAATTTATTTAAGAAAATATCCATTTTCTTAAATAAATAACCTATCGTCCATTGATTAAAGAAAAATCAATAGTCAAATTAAGAAACAAAGATATGCAAGCTGTGCACTGATTAAGTTATATGTTCATAAAGAAGCACTAAAAAACGAAGAATAACAATGGCGAGCAAATGACACTTTATTTAATCGAAATGTTTCGATCGCGCGGGTATAAACTATACTGTCGTGTGAAACGACGCATCGACGTACATAATTTAATGTCGAAATAACGTCGACGTTGCATTGCGCTAAAAATTTTCAATTTCCAATGAGCGTTGCCGCCGCGACGCGGTAACACATAATTGATGTGGGCCTCCGTAATTCAAACTATTTCGCCGTAAATTACGCGTGAGGGATATTCGTAATAACAATAATTACAATAATCTGATGGAGACTGGCACGGATATCGGCACAGAAGCAAATGCAATTAGCGCACGCCACATTGGACCGAGGGTATCTGAAATTGATGAGCTAGTTAGATAGGTTCTCGGCACGCTGGATTTAGGTATAGAGCTTGGTAACGTTGTGTCGCTGACCGAAAACTACCGTCGCAAGAAATTTGCATGTACTAAACCCTGAGTGCATTGCTGCGCGGCTTGAAACGCCAACTGCAGACCAAGTGTCGCGTAATAATCTTGGATCCGAGTAAAATTTTATGCAGTCTATAATTGTATGCCAGTATTAAATTTGTTAAAACGTAACAATAATGTAACGATAATACATTACTTAACTATTTTCATCTTCGGTACGCTCACCTCAATTCACTCCCAATCAATATTTTACGCGTTGCTGATCCCATCAATTATTTTTATCGTAACATTACCTTTCTATTCTATCTACTTGAAAGTTAATGATCTCTTGAGCAGAAAGCGACGGAACTTCTTATAGGAGATGTCAATTTATTCCTATTTCCATAAATTTTTATCATCTCAGCGCGCAATTCCGCGTGGCCGTTGCAACATGAAAGCAAACGGCGTCTAAAAATGTGAGAAGAGGAGGTGACTGATCTAGGCGCGCAATTGTCGAAAACTCTATCATGATCTCGGCAAAGGTAGCAATGCGAAGACAGAGATCAAAGAGTGATATTTGACTCGCTTGCGCTTTTTTTTTACATTTGGCAGTAGCGTGCACTATCATCTGCAATGCACCTTATTCGTGTATACGCGCGAAATTCTCGTTCCATTAACGTTATACGACGGTGTACAAAGAGAGTCTCGAACACGTGACAATGTGCGATGCTCTCTTTCTCGCGCGATACAAAATATTTTGAAGTGTCGAGCATAAGATGTTATTCGAAGCGTTCCACTTTCGCTAAAACTTTTACACTGAGAATATTCGCGTCTCTATAAAGTTGAAAATGATTAAATAAAACACATTAGCTTATTGCGTTCTCTATCCATTGCCAAAGTAATCAAATAGTACAACTGTTACTAATGAAATATTGTTTCTTTTCCTTCAAAATATAAATTGGGACTCGGAGTTTATTTATAAAATGTTGAAACGAAAAATTGATGAACATATTATGAAGCATAGCTTGCATATATGTTTGATATGAATATTCCAGAGCTTATTTTTTTATAAGGATATTTTTTGGCTATACAATATTAGCTAAAAGTATCAATTAAACAATTAGTCAAAAAAGCTAATATCAATTATTTGAAAAATTTTACAAAAATGAAAACAATATTTAATTTGGCTTATGGTTTTTTTATGCAACAAAATGAATTAAAATGAGACCGCTACAAAAAATTAAATAACTTTTAAACTAATAAGAGAATTGTCAAAATTTATACTCAGACGTAGTAATAGAATCTACGAAATTTTTATGTTTTTGACATTTATAAGATGTAACATTTATAAGTTACATGTAATTTTATAATACTTTTTTTCATGATATTTATCATGAAAAACAATGATATTTTTATTCATCTAAACTTGAGAAAGTGATTAAAATTTGACTTAAAGAGATAAAAGTAAGTCACTTTTATATCTACTGATTCAATAATAATTGATTAATGATGATTTTGTTTTATTAAGATTTTGTTTTATTAGTTCCACCAATGTAGATTAACTTTAATCTCGATCCAATTTATTCTTTATTGTTTTCTAATTTTTATAACTAGAAAGAGGAAAAGTAAATTGAACTGAGACTGACCTGAACTACACTAGTTGAAATTAAAAGACTATATTTTTATTTATGCCACATAATGGTATATTAATTGTCATTTTTACGGATTTCATGACTTAATCTCTTCGATTATATCTTTTTATTTGTTTACGTTCCTTCTCTATCAACTCTCTCTCATGATGTATCATGCTAGCGTAACAAACTGTTTTGTCAAACTGTCACCCAAGTATTGCTTTCTATGAGGACTCACTGTTTCTCCAATATTTCAGTTCAATATCGTTACATTCTCGCCAACTTGACAATTCCTGTCCTACGTTTTTCAATTATTCGGTGCATTCGAAAAATAGAGATGTATACTTAATTCGCTGAAATCACAATTTCGCGCTCGGCACAATGGAGGCTCGCGAACAAGAAGATTTACCGACGACATTCACCGTGTGAGTTATGTCATTAATTAAATCTACATTTGAAAATGCAATAGGAGATTGTATCTCTCTCTCTTTGCATGCCTTAAAAATGGACTATTCATCGCTTGCGAGTCAGAAACGGCTGGGTTTTATTGGACGTTTCCCCTGGCGCAATTCTTTTTATTTTCGAGTTCCTCCGTAACTTGTCTCACGAAGGTTTTCGAAGAGTGCTCATGGTTTTTACATATACATATATTTCTGAGATGCCATACACGGAACGAATCCACTTACGACACACTATACTCTTCCCATTTCCTTATCCTTGATCGAGATGTGCCGAATAAGATTTGATGTTTTTCCGAAAGATTTTTTTTGTCTGAAAGATTTATAATACATGCATGTTACGTACATGTGACTGAGCAGCCAGGCATAAATATGTATTTGCGCAAGTCACTTTAGCAAAAAAATCCGAGGGTACTAAAACTTCATCAATAATGAAAGAAAGTACTATCTCTGCCAAGGCGCGGAAAAATGAGTGAGAGAGAGAGAGAGAGAGAGAGAGAGAGAGAGGGAGAGAAAAAAAAGAAAAAAAAAGCTAATCGTAAGTCGTGCAAGTTCTTTGGCACTTGGACATTTTCAAATAGATCGCGCTTTAATCCTTCAAGAGAATTAAATCCGGAATTTTAAGAATTCTCACGAATTCCGGCTCCCGGCAACTGTAAGTCGCTTCTCTATCTATTCGTCCTCTTCATTCCTCTCCAGTGCGTTCGCCGGCTACGGTGTGGTGGTCCAGACGCATCCTGGACAGGAAATTAAAAAGGACCACCCGCGGATGTTGCAATCTCACGAAATTCCGAGGCGAAAGCGATGATGCGGAACGAGACTTGCACTTTGCGGTACTACCGGCGCGCGGCAGCTGCATCGAGAGAAGTGGTCCTCTCATATATCGATATATTGATTCGAATATGTTGGAGATGAGAGTGGTTATTGCAGAAGGAAGTTTTGCTTTTCTTCACATCGCGCGAGCGCACGTATACATCTCGTTTTTCTTTTTTTCGCAATACATTCAAGAAGTAAATTGGCTATTTAACTGTATATTCTATGATTCCATTTTTCGTTTTATTATCTTAGTTATATCTATTTTTACATAATTGTACGAATAAATAATATTCTGGGATTTTTATAGTGACGTTGTCTAAATTGAAAAAAATTATACCGGTTTTATTTCCTACCTCGGTACTTCCTGAGTTTCTGTCATATTTAACCACAAAGCCATCAATTTATGAATTTGTAGGTACATTTGCCTTTTATCTATTAAATATCTCTATATTTACTTTTTTTCTTTCGATCATCGCACTTCCTTGCAGTCACTATAAGACACACGAGCGCAAATATATCATATTATATAATACATATATCATATTATATAATAAATGATCACATATATAGAATTTTCTGTTTTAAAAATTAAGGATAGAGAGGAGGAAGGAATTTGATGATGTACTAGATTCAGATTTTGTTAACGAAGTTAGAACAGTAAAGAGTATTAATTAAGGACATTGAATCTTAAATTACGAAGGTTTTCATGACTCTTGATATAAAAAAATAACATGAATAATGTATGTTTATTTTTAAGGATGTATCAGCTAAAGATATCATAAAAAAGTTATTACCAATCAATTTCAGTCAAAAAATTTTGGTTGCTAATATGTCTTGGAACCTGCAAAAGAACAAATGATTTATTGCTTATAATAACAGTTTGTGGAGCGCAATGGCGATATCTTGAGTAGTTTCAAATAAATACTTTTTTTAAACAAGTAAGTGGATCCAAATAAATTTCTAGATGAATGTTTATTAATATATATTATATGTATATATAAAATTTGATTTAATTTGTAATGCTATTTTTCTTATCAAAATTTTCAAATAAGTATTACAAAATAAGTACAAAAACGCGATTTTTTTATATAAAAATGAAGGCAAATAAAAAAATTAATATGAAATTAATATGAAATTTTTACTATTGGTAATACAGGATCTTATAATATATTAACACATTCTTATACACTATTTAACTGCTGGGTATTAATCGTCTTCAATGTTTTAGCATTCGGTTCGCGCGCGATTATCGAATGCAGGCGGCATTAACGCGCGGTTTTGCGAATCTTCGGGCACATACTTACGCTTCTTTTTCGCCGCATAGCCGGCACACAAACAACAGACGTTCTCTTCTTCCCCTTTTACAGCCACCGATCGTTGCATCTGCCGTGCAGATATCGTCGAGATGGGGCGGAACCAGGCCGTTATTTCCAAGTCTTTTTGCGTAGGCGCTTTGCGCGGTACCTATCATTATTCCGATGTCTTTGTCCAACCGGTTTCGCGACAGCCCTCCATCCTTGTTCCTCGGGCATCTCTTGCAAAAACGTACGTTATGCTTGCACACGTGTCTCCTTATGATCATCTCTGGATTCGCTTATCGAATCGGTAAACGAATTTAGTCAATACAACACGCGAATAGATATTGCATTAATTTTTAATAATACGGAAAGGACGATTTTGCTGAAGTATCTAAAAATTTAACTAGATATCTAAAAATAATTTGATTAGATTACCAAAATAATTATATTATATTAGAACATTCAAACTGATAGCTGGAATGTTAAACTTTTTTGCAATATTGTTGCCTATTTGAGATTGCCACATAATTATTTATTATAAGTGTTCCAACAAATTATTTTAAGCTCTGTATCTAGGCAAATTTTTAAATACTTCAGCAAAATCGTTCTTTCCGTAGATTTAGATAATGTAGTAAATTAATTTTATAATTTTATAATATTGGCCCAGTTGTTTGTCACGTCATTTTATCCATTTACAAGATTTTCTTAGGAACGACTTAACTTTTTTTACGAATTCTATTTTTCACAATACATACTTAAAGATCTTAGCTCCTCCGAAGTAAAATGTGATTCAAATCAATTGATGATAATGAGGTCGAAGATCGAAAGCAATGAGTTTTTCTTTTAGCAAGTTAATTAAAAGATTTTGCTACATTATTTAGTAACATCCGTCGCAAAAGTTTATTTTTTGAAAAAGATATTTTTATTATAAAATTAGTCAGATAGGATAACTTAACAACACGAACAATTTTTATCAAGAAACTTATTATTAATAGTTATATGTATAAATAGATGGCACTTTGATTATATAATATTTGAAGTTTCAGTACGCGTTTGAGCATTATGATACGTGGATAGATATGATAACAATATGAGTTTATTTTTTGATACAGATATATTATTGTTGTGTAAAATTAGTCTGGGAGAATATTAAGAGCACAAACGATTTTTATTGAGAAATTTATTACAAGCAATTATATGTATAAATAGATTACACTTCGATTATATTTGAAGTTTCAGTACACGCTTAAGCATTATGATACACAGATAGGGATCATAACGGTAAAGTAATAATACGTAGGCGAGCATTATAATAGAAAGATAATAATAGCCGGAAGGGTATATTAATTCTGACTGATGTAGCGGAGATGCAAAGTGTCCCTATTAGCATACGCTTAAACAAAGCTTTAAAGCTGTAACTCTGAAACAATTGAATATTTTCCCATCCGCCAACGGCGTTAGGATAAATACAGCTCTTTCGGCTGTTAATTGTCAAAGACTGAATTTTGATTGTAAGCAAACTTAGCAAACGCGAACCGCTAGACGAAGACATATACAGACGTAACAATCGAATCGAGTGCATTACGTCCAGATATCGACAGAGACAGAGAAGGGCGCTAGGGACAGGAGGGACCGAGGATACGAAGCAAACGGAATGCCATAAATCTCATGTAAATTCGGCCTGCTTGATTTGCAAGCACAATGCCAGACGATTCTACCGCCTCCGGCAACGCGCGGATACGCCGTCTACGTGCTACCCTCACGCTCTCCGATCGAGTTTCGTAATGACGACGACGTCGTTGTCGACCATACTGGGTGTTCTGAAACGCGTGTTCCGTCGCATCAGTGCTTCGAGTGATGATCATCAGAATGGGATTCCAGATTTTATTAAGTGAAATAATAAAATGTCAGATTCAGTTATTATTACATGTATAACGATAAGGTTTATTGTATTCAATGCATTGTCTTTATACTTTTTTGTCACATTTATCAAAGTTCTATATTGGCTTTTGATTACACTGAGTGAATAAATTGTAAATTCTACATTATACATACATACCTAAGCAATATATGCCTACCAGAAGTTTAAATTAGCTTTACACTCTTTAGCTTTCATCTAGACTAACAACATTAATGGACGTCTGTATTTCTTTATCATGAAAATTGAAAGATTCTACTACATGCCAAGAGTATATTAATTGCTTAATAATTATTGCAATATCGCTGAAAGTGATTTAAAATTAAAGTATGTTCGATCAATTTTTATGTAATTGAAAAGTGATCAAGAAGAATATTTGTCTTTATGAATTATTACACATTAAGTACCATGGTTTTTTTACACGATGCGTACTTACCTCTTTGCTAAGAGGTATTCTCTTTTAATAAATGAAATGATTACAGACATATTATGCGAAAACAGTATTGCTATAATAAAGTATAATAATTTTAAATGAGAAATGGAATCTAATTTGATCGTTACTGACACGTTTCCTGAATTTAACGGAAATCTTGGAAAAATACTGCCATAATAAATTATAAACGGTTTTAATAAGTCATAAATGTGAGAACAAATTATGAAATTTAATTTCAACGAGAATTTCTAACATAATATATTACACACAAATACACGTATGTATAGATATATGTATTTAACTGCATTAATAAGAACTTTTATTGTATAAA
This sequence comes from Atta colombica, assembly GCF_001594045.1. Classification (NCBI taxonomy): domain Eukaryota; kingdom Metazoa; phylum Arthropoda; class Insecta; order Hymenoptera; family Formicidae; genus Atta; species Atta colombica. The sequence continues at coordinate 2,569,121 of NW_017259545.1, read as the reverse complement.
AAGCGAATCATTTGAATAGATTCTTGCTAAACTCTTAATAAAACAAAATATGTCGCATTTGACACAAATATGCCACATGATATAAACTATTATTTTTCACTCACATAATATTATCATATTATTCGTGATTTAGTTCAATTGAATTAAGAAATGTCTTTATCGTCACATAAACATGCCACACTGAAATTTTATCTCATAAATTATGAAACATTTAAAGATTTATACAAAATTTATATAATGAATTTTTGAAATTTTGATTTTCAAATATCTTTTGAAATTACACTACGGTTTTATTCATAACGTCGCTGTGCCGATCGATCTTGCTTTCCACCAACGGGAAGTCAGTTTCGGACGTAATTATCGCGGCGAATCGCGCGAGCAGCGGAACCAGCTGATAGCTACGAAATAGCGGCGCGTTAACGTGGAAACGACTTGTGCCGGACGGCGCGACGGCACGTGAAACGGCAGCGAAGCGTCGGGACGGAACGCGTCGCAGTATTTCACGTCGCTGCTGAGGACGACCCTCAGCCAGTTGGCGGGTATTATATTAACGATCGTCAACGCGCCAGAGGAAGCGCCTCGACGCGTTAAGAGGCCCAAAGTACGAGGTCGGCGACGAGCATAAAATCGACCAGTCCGCTCTGTTAAAATATCGTTGTCGCGATGGGATCAGGAAAATTCTCGACGACAACGACGATCGTCGCCGCCACTTTCGCTCTTCTTGTCGTATTCGACCTGGCACGCGAGGTTGACGACGAGCACACGGGCACGATTCACTTCCGTACCGTTTACCGTGTCTGTACACGTCGGTCACGGAGAGACGCCACTCCCGGGAGACCGAACCGATCTTCACTCGGCTTCCTCGTGTCGCACGCGCACCGTCGTTCTTCCGGTCTGTCACGTCCGCGGGAATACAATTTCAAGCGAGCTCTGTTTCCCCGTGCACCCTCGGAATTTGTAGCATGGAGACCTGGGGATCTCCCGACGTATATACGGAGTGTCGCGGAGCAATTCGCATTCTCGTCTCATTTAGAGTAGCTTTGTAACTCGAGCAGCGTAGAAGGAATAATTTCTCTGATTAACCTAGGTTTACGCTGAGACCGACCGAGAGTTAATTCGAAATGGATCTTTGCTTTCGCGGAAACTTAGTCTGCATTTAGTTATACGGATATTTAATGGGATTTGAGTTGTCGTGATAAGAGCACCGTGTAACAAATCTGTTGGAATAACGAGATCGATCGATTTGAATAAAAATATTCAATATTGAATAAAAATATCCAATATTTAAAAGTATTTAAAGCTAAGAAAAAGTTATGGTATTTTTATGACAGTTTGTATATTATATTAGAAATAGTTTGTAAAAAAACCTACGAAACTTTTTTAAAGCTTGGATGGTTATATATAAGGATTATTATAAATATTATATAATACCACGACTTTTAAAATTATATTTAGATTTGTATAGCTACATTTTTAGACACTTCTTTCCGCGTATAAATCTATACTAAATCTTTTATTGTAATTACGTTTTTTCTTTCTTTTTAATGCGAAACCACTAAAAAAATTTATAAATTTTTCAGAAAAGTGGAAAACTGTTTTTCAACTTAACAGAAAATTATTGACTAGTCAAGTAATATTTGTAAAATATACTTTTAGAAATTCATCAAATGTCATTTTCGTTTCACAATCCTTAAAAAAATTATCCTTTTGAGTTGATTTTGATATCTCACAAAATTATAACAAATCAAGAATAATTTATATAATTTAAGTGACATATCAATTTGTAAAAACAGTTTATATTTACTTTGATCAGCTAAATGACTAAATTCAAAATAAAGCACTTAATTTCTTTTTCAATTTTCAATTACAAAAACTATCTTGGCTGTAGAAGATTCTTAAGTGTAGAAGATTCTCTCTCTGTAGAAGATTCTTCTTATTTTCAAAAACGACACAAAATGTGTCACTTTTGTAGAAGATAATATAATCTCTTTGAAAACCTTAAGAACGACGTATGTGCTATTTGGCGGACGGATTGTGAAGTTTTACTTTGCTTTTAATGATTGATGTAATCTTTTCCTAAACCAATAGTAATAATAGTAATAATACGAAAATTATATTTTTTTGACTGTGCCACTTTTAAAATAAGGGAATATAAGAGTTAATATACAATGAATTCCAAAATATTATTTAATCTAATTGAATTACTTCGATTATATGTACATTACCTGAATCTATATTAACTCTTATATTAATTAATCAGTATCTAATTAAGTTTTTAAAGAACACACGCGGAATGAGGAATATTAAATTTCATTAAAACACCAGGAAGGCAAGAATATTAAAATTTGTGGTTGGGAGTAAGTTTACTTGATAATAATTGAGTTATTTGATGACACCCCGCGGTTTTATTCACAACGCGTACAGCGTGTGTACCGTCAGCATATAAAGAAAACTGCGGAAGAAAACGTCGTGATAAATTCACGAGTTGCCTAGTTGGATGCCTAGATACAGTCGCAGACACAGGCACCTGTAAAGCGGCACCTGCGACACGTGTGCACGATGAGTAGGTCGCACGATCGATGAGATCGTTGAAAAAGAACGTATATGCGTCTTTCAACCCGAGAAAGAGAGGAAGAGAGAGAGGGGTGAGGAGAAGCATTGGACGGAAGAGTATTAGCTTGTATCCGCGAAGATACTCCACGTCGTGTCGTTCGGCCATCGAAGTCGACTGAAAATCGATAACGCGGATATCGAACGTCCGCCATGCAACTACGTAACAAGTTAATGAACTAACGTCGATGCAGCGGTGAACGTTGAATTACGCGATTCGTGCTCGAGGACGTCGATATTATTGGAAAAGTGAATTTATTTCTTCTGACGCGCAACTTTTCTCGCGATCGTTCGTGCCTCGGAAAATTCGCGGACTTGAACAAACGGCTTTCTCGCCCCGTGAGCTTGTGGTCCATAGATATTCTTCCGCGATTTCAGATGATGAAATATTGTTTTTTTTTTTTTCCGGTTGTTAATACATTTTTATGGAATGGACTCGAATAGCTTGATCAGCCGAGGTAATCATCGAATAATCTCTAAGAAATCAATTCTCTTGTCTTTTTTTCTTTTCATTTTCTTTTAAAAAATATATAAGCTAACACTAACTCTAAAAAAAACCAAACGCGTTTGTTCTAACTTTATCCGTCGCTCATTCCTATTGGTAAGCCATTCTTTCTTCCTCTTTCCCATCGGCGCTTCTTTCTTTCTCAAAGTGAGTTTTAGAATAACGTCGGCTAACGTAAAGAATGTGATTACGTCGCAGAAAACAAGCCGACGTGCGGAGCTTTCGCGGTCTCGCAAAGCTCTCGCTGGATGCGTGGGCGGAATAATCTCATTGTTTTTCTTCGTTATTCTCGCTGCTTCGTTTGTCCTTAAAAGCTTAAAAAGATGCCACGGCGAAGTGACCGAGCAGCCGCTATTCAAGTAGTGGCTCCTTTCGAGCCGGGATTGCACGGTGATTTGCCGAAATTGAAAGCAACGGCATTACACGCTCGATTACGGCACCTCGCTCGCTGTTAGAGTAAATGACAACAAGAGATAGTACTATTTGTTCTCACTTCGCGTTGTGTAAAGAGTTCTTCAAGCAGGTACTATGGCGGATCTTCATTGAAACGTTCCCGTGAGATATTTACAATTACCTCGATTTTAGTATTTGTTCATTAGATGTATGCTCTCGCTAATTATCTCAATGATCTCTGTAATAATTGAGGATATATGCAACGATGATTGAGTATTTTAAATCATCAAAATAATTAAAATGCTTAAATTGATTGTTAGAATATTAAAATTTTTTACAGCATTGTTAGCAATATTTAAGCGTTTTATATATTATATAGCTCAAAATGATTTTGTTACATCAAAATGATTATGTACCAAAACGGTTATTTAAAATGGTTGTTGGAATGTCAAAATTTTTCCAACATTGCTTGAGCGTCTGACATAATTATTCGATAGTTTAACAAAATTATTTTAAAATCTGTATCTACACTATTAAATCTATACTAAATAATTGTTGCTAAATATATCGTTACTAAATATATCGTTTTTTAAAACGATAGTTAAATTTGACACTATATTGTATCAATTTACACTATATATATATTGACACTATATAATGTCAAATATAACCATTGTTTTAATATAAAATAACGATATATTTAGTAGGAGCAGTGGCGACTCACGTTAGGTTAAATTTGACACTATAGATTTAACAGTGTAGTTTAAATTTTTAGTGCTTCAACAGAACCGTGTTTTCCACATGTAATCAAAATGAAAATGTACGATTGATGTCATGACACTAACCTTTCCAACGTGGTATTCGACACCTCGATGTCGTGCTGGATGTTCGATCGATGAACAAGTTTCTCATCCAGCCAGGCCACCTTCGACCAGCCAATTAACGTCGAAGCCGCCGCTAGGTATTAAGTCCCTGAACCGGACTTCGCGTGACCGGAAGGACAAGTGACCGAGGTCGAATGGCATCGCGCGCCTACCGACTTCTAGTTTTACGATCATACGGTCGACAAACTCTATCTCTCTACGATTATTTTCCTCACTTCTTGCATCAATATCACTCATTTATCTAAGAAGTTAGCCTAAGCCTAAGATATGTGTGAAATATTTAAAGTTTTAAATTGTAAATTATGAATGAGAAGAAAAAATTTATTGCTATACTTTTTGGACAACTCTCGTCTTTCATCATAAATTTTAGATTTTTGAATGTAGCTAGTTGCAAATCTGATTTTTTTCATCATTAAGCGATAATAAGATGATATACACTTGGTGCTCAAAGATTATTAAAAATTTAAAACGGATCTAAGCATACAACCGGAAAGTGTGTCCTCTGATTTATGAAGAAGACAGAATCTCATTATCTAATGTTATCACTGGCAACACTGCGAGGAGGAGAAAGCGACGCTCGTTTGGTTAGCGTCTTCTTCTCTCGTGTCTTCATATATTATATCTGCACGATGGACGTTGCCAAGGAGAGAGCGTCGTCTTGACGAACATACGTTGCATCGGTGTACGTGACTCTGATGTCGGTTTTATCTCAGAATAAGCCAACGTTTGCACCGTGATACCGCGTATAAAAAAAACATTGCACACCAATGCGACGAGCCGGTGCTTCAATCTTCATCTTTCGAATTTTTGAGATCGAGAAAGATACCGGTATCTCGACAATTTAGTATTGTCCACCGCGAAGATGTATGGCAATCTGATAGCTACTGAATCATAATGAATAGAAAAAATTAAATTTTTGAAAATTACACAACCTGTAACAAGTAAAACATATATTATGTGTATATTATTTTTTATAAAGTTTTTATAAAAAGAAAAATTATATATGTTGTCATATTTAAATTTTTTTTCTATTAAAACACAAATATGTATAATACAATTTAACAAAATTAAATTTAAAATTAAATAATATGTAGATAGAGAGAGAGAGAGAGAGAGAGAGAGAGAGAGAGAAAGTTGAATAAAATTATATTTTGCATTCGATTTCAATTGTATAACTTAAACACAATTTTGAACTTTTTTGCTATTATAAGTTAAATTTAATTTAATTTAATTAAAAATTTTTCTTTCACAATAAAATTTATTACTGATATTCTAAATTACGCCGATCATAAAAATGTAACGTTGAGTAAAAAAATTCCCTTGATATTCCATTCATGACTCCGAATGTGATAAAATAATCGTGAATGTAATATAACGTATTTGTCGGTTTTAAAAGTAATAAGCGTGTAGCGGCATTTTTTTTTAAGCGTTTATTCCATTGGTTTTTTTTTTATTAAAATATGAATTTTACTTGATGTTCGTTAAAATAAATGTTAATGTCGCATCATATATAAATAACTTTTATATAGCAATTATATAGTCTTTTATAATAATTAATATGTAACATGGGAAACGTTAATAACATAGATTGAAAATACTATCCATACGCTTTACTTAATCCAGTCCAAATTTGTAGAATGTATATATTATTGAAATATTTGAAAATAGAAATGTAGTCATTTGCAAAATATATACTGTTACAAATCAGCGCATATTATATTCCATAACAATATTTCTGATCATACGAATGAAAAAATACGATGGCATACATATGTTTAAATATTTCATTTATTATTAAATAAATAAGATATAGATTTTTATAAATAGTGTTGCACGAGCAAAAATTTTAAAATTAAAAAATTTAATGTTATTCGTTAAAAGAGAAGAATATAATAATCCGTGATAGATTAGATTAAGTATTTGATTACATGATGTAATTTAATATTTTATGATTTTGAAACATTTGCATTCACATGTTCATTATTCAAAAAATTAACGTTTTAAGACATGAAACATTAAGTGGACGTCACAAAAATCAAAAGAATAAGCGCACCGCACATACCTCATTTAAGTTTCAATAATATTTTATATTTTAAGATTGTCTCGCGTGCATGATGGATCGATATTAGCAGCGTCACTGACAAAATAATAGAAATCTCCCATTAAGCAATAACGTAGCATTTGCCAGTATAGTTTACCTCGTATACAAAGCCATTATAAACATTATTTGGATTGTTTGCGAGTCAACAGGTTATAATGGCATTGTTCGTACGAAGTATCTTTGCCGCGCGCATATTGCCTTTATGCCAACTGGGACTGAATTATCAACGCGTAGCCATGCAGAAATTTATACGGTACATACAGAAAGCATTGTATCACCGAGAGAGGGAAAGATCGTACTACGACAACGTTTGCATTATCTGTGAAAAATAATTGTGCTCAAAGAAATTAATTGACGATGTAACTGTACAGTAGTTGAAAGACACGTCGAGTTTTTTGTCAGGCATTTGTCAGAATTTTCTCTATGTTATAAAACCTTTTAATTTTTAATCGAAGGAATCTTAAAAGGAAAGGTCAATGTTTTAAATGTCGCAGAATGTATGCGTGACAGTCAGGATATAATAATTTCCGCTAATAAATAACTCGTATTTGGCATAACGGTATTGTGTATCAAATAACAGACGATAATAAGTTACTTGCACTATTTAGATCATTTAACGAAATAACGGTATAAGATATATTTCCTCTGTTTTAAAGAGAGAGAAAAATAAATTTCACAGAATCTGTCTATTGTAAAATTCAATTATTTCATTGCAGCATTCTCCACGGTAAAGAAAAGTTAGTCGCGTTGAAATAATTGTGCATGAAAACTGGTATATTCCAAAATGTTATTTTTATCGGCTCTCATCGCTATTCCGCACAGTGGCTCAATTATCGTAATTTCACCTTAAATCGTGGTGCATGGAGGTATCTCGTGAATTTGTGCAAATCTATAAAAACGATGCGCGGCCAGGTTGGGTGAAGCGAAGTGTAGAAATTGAACGATAAGGGAGAGAGAGAAAGAGAGAGAGAGAGAGAGAGAGAGAGAGAGAGAGAGAGAGAGAGGAGGAGGAGGAGGGAAGTTTGAATAAGAGAAAATAGAGTTGGGTCCCAGCCAGGCCCGTGGGTATAGCCGACGATTACGACGTGGATTACGGTCGAGGGGATTCTTAGGTAACTTCCGCCCTAACGTTACCCTACTCGAGTAGCGATACTCTCGATCCCGGATTTTCTCGATTACCCAAAGTCGAATTTCATCTCACGGTGTTGTGCGCTCTTGCACGTCATGCGATAGGATCTCCGCAAAGCGATTTCATCCGTGTACATCTTATCCCGTGAAACGAGCCGCCGTAATTTCGTGGCAAATATGCAACGCTCGTGAAATTGAGATGAGAGTCAAACGCACTGTAGATCATTCATTGCTACGAAGATCTTTAATCTAGCGCAGAACCTTCTCAGACCTTCTATATTTGTTGATTTTTTAATAAAAATTTCTGTCATCTCACGTTGAATTTCTTACTAAAAAAACAAGATTATCATAAAATTGGAAAGTAAGGAAGTCAGAGAAATCAGGGAAAAGTCAGGGAATTTTGCAAAATTTTTTGGAAAATTAAAATTCTTGACTTTAAAAAAGTTTAATGTAAGATACAAATCACACTTACGTGAGTAAGTTTACTACACACAGTTTTGGAATATTATTAATAATTAAATATTTAATAATTAAAAATTGTCGCTCAACAAAATATTTAATGGTTTCCAAATTGGGATGAAAATACAAAAAATTTTTAAATATTGGAAGTGAAGGAAAATTATGAAATTTTATCTGGAAATTAGGAAACGGTTATGGAATTTCAGAATGAGGAATTTAAGATGATTGTATAACCGGTGATATTCAATCTTTTGACATTCTAGTTCTTTTTCTAAGTCAATTGGCTTCCAGAAAGTCGATACCAAGTCCATTGGGAATTTTTGATCTACTTTGCTCGTGTCTCGAAATAAAGTGCATCGCAAGCAATCGTCTTTACATTGGCAAGATTGGCTGCATTTTAAAATCTCCGCAAGAAGCGACTTGCCCATCGCGTCGGGCCGACCAGTTAGCCAGCCAGCCAGCCAGCATTCGTCTCCGTTCTTCGTATTTTTCCTTCCATTTCTTTGTCTATGCGGCTTAACGACACTACTTTCAGGATAAACCCCGGCAAGCTAGTTCGTTTAAGACTAAAAAGCCCCTCCTTCGCGTACTAATTACCGTGAACCGTCCGGCTTGGTCTCTCGGTCCTCCTCTTGCATCGCCCTCTCTCCTCTCCGAGTAGTAAAATAAGAACACGGACTCCGCCCTTTGTAACGCTCGTTTGGACGAAATTCCAGGCTTTTCCGCGTGCACCATGAGCATCCCCCTTTCCTATGACCGCGTTACAATGGGCTTAGGACTTAGGAATGAACAATGCGGAAAATTCCAATGAAAAAAAAAGTAGAATTCAGCGAACACGCTGATTCTGTGAGCTGATTACATTTTTGCGGATGTTTCGACGGTGAGTACTGAAACGTATTTTAAAACGTACATCCTCGATCTCTCGCGAATGAGAATAATTTGATATATACCCGATTCGTTTCTGTGACTTCAAAATCATTCTCGGTCTCACCCTTTACGCGAACAGTACAAGAAGGAGAATTCTCTCCCATCCTCCAAGTCATTTCGTAATCGATCTTGTTCCTCATAAAAGTTTCGACGAGCGTGTTTGGTGATTCGTAAGAAACGAGCTTACCAAGGCATCCATGATTGTGTCCCGCAATCCTGAGAGCTGCAACGGCGCGGTGGAGGGAAATCTCGCGAAATGCACCGGCAGCTCAATTCGCTAGTGCTGTATTCGCCCCGTGCGATTGCGCTCGGCATCGCTAAAGCGATTACGCTTACGCTTAATAAAACAACAGTCGAATGCATTTAACGAGACGCTCTGCCGCTGGCGCGGTAATTTTCCAGGTAGCCTCTCCGCCTTCCGTCTCATCCCCATGTTCCTCTACCACTATCCGCAATACTCTTGAAGGCGGATTTACACTGTTCATTTTTCATGATCATCCTAACTGAATTGTTTAAAGTAAATAAAAAATACCAGTGATAAATTGTCGTAATGATAATCCTACATTATATGTTTATTTATGATGAGAGGAAATCATTTATTGTTTGATGATGGTAGGCTTGTTAGACTCATTCGCTTATTATAAATCTCTTTATCAAAAAATGTCAAACAATTCAATTAAATTTTCTTCATATTACATTTACAAATTTGGATTATTCTTATTAAAATGTATTTTAGTATTCATGCCTTTTATTCATCCATTTTGATTCACGTAAATATTAAAGGATCAAATTTAAATCAATTTCTTGAATTTAATAACATCTTATTGTTTTTAACAAGTGTGTCAAAATGTGTTATTTTATTATAAAACATGTGATTAAAAATAACCACATCTAATTAACTCGTTTCTGCAGCTGAATCACTTAATTTGAAAGTAAACAGCGTTCATATTAATATATAAATGCTGTTTATATGAATGTATAAACGTATATGCACTTAATAAATAATAAACTAAATTTCATTAAAATTTAATACATTTCTGAAATTGAATTGTTTAATTCTATTATTTTAATTAAATTAACGACGTATTAGGAAATGGCGACCTATAGAAATTATTAAAAATAATTCAAATTGGGTATAATTATAATTTTACATTATATATTTAACAATATTAAGTTAATTATATATAAATTGAACAGTGTTTCTAGAAATTAATTAGTTTTTCAATTAACTTGAATTAAATAGATCTTATACAGACAATAATAATAAACTATGTCGATTTTCACTGAGAAAAATTAAAACAAATTCGATAAAATAATTAAATCGAATTAAACGAAAACCTTTTGGTTTTATGCATCATCTTCGCATGATTCTCTCGAGACACTCGTCGAAACGATGAGCGTAAATTCGCTCTATACTTAACTAGTATATTCGTCGTGTATCCCCTTCATCCCTTCGCCGATTCCTACTTCCGCAAATGGCACGTGCGTGCTCAAGAGCACTCCGTCGACCTCGTTCGGTAATGTCACCGATATACGCGGCTCTTATGAGCCCGGCGCGGTGTTTCTCACGAAATGTCATTCAGATATCAAATTAGTTGGTTTCCATATCGGTTGTAATACACGCAAATGGCACGCGCGTTGCTCGTCGATTTTCCCGATTATTCCAAGAGAATAAAGCTACGTCGGGCATTGAAATTTCACATCGATATTAAAGTTATCGAATCACTAAACGAATAGGAAGTTCTCGTGGTGAAATAATATGTGTAAAACGGACTTTTGCGGAGAAAATTTTATGTTACGCTGTGAGTGTAATTACAGTCGTATGCGAAATACTGGTAACATAACAAAAGTCAGTCTTTAATTATTAATTGTAATTTAATTAATGTGAAAAAGCATCGCGTGGACATTCAATAACATATTTGTCGAAACAAAGGGCATATAATTTTCGTAACACGATATCACTGGATACTCGCTAAAAGCCGTGTGCAACATGGACGACAAAGAAAAATATTACAAGCTACCTATAAACTATAAACACCGTGACAAAGACATAATATCGTTATCCCTTCAGGGGGTACGTCTTCAAACAGCATCCTCTTCCGTGTGTAAATATTAATATATCCGACTACACATAGACAGACTGTATAATTGCATAAATGTTTCATTGCGTCTAAATATTGTCGGTGAGACTCTTGTCTTTACACTGGAAATATATGTCGTCGAGTGTAACTGACCTCGTGCACTCCTTGTGCACTACAACATCACGAGCACGATCGATCGTCTTTGACGACCCTCTCTTTTATCATGGCTTTACATTGAGACAAAGAATAAAAGAATTAGAATAAACAGAGTTATAGAAAAAAAGGATTAAAGAAATACTTATCTTTCTCGAGAAAAGACGATGCAATAAGTAAAAATGAAACCATAAATGTCTTCTTTGTCAATTTGCTGGAAGTGGAATTAATGTTCGCCCATCTAGTATTGAAAGTCTAAAATACAATCTTTTCTATTGTCGTATGCAATACTTGGTTGCACGGTATATCACACGTGTGTCGTCCGTTCCATTCCGTTGTAGTACATTGTGTCTCGTCGTCGAGCTGCTTTCTCCTTTCTCAGAGAGAATGAAATTTCGTTCCCCAATTGCGCGGATTGCAAACGAAGCAATATGGTAACCTCGAGAGATGCGTTAAAAGCCATCCACATGGTGGGATTATTTTCTTCGCTGTCAGATAGCGATTAATAAAATGATTGTGCACGTGTTCTGAAAAACGTACGAATATTATACTGACGTTGTGAAACATCACGATAAAAGGTATGAGGGTTGATATATAAGGTGTCTGAACGTCAACATGCACTTTCTCTTGAGCATGGATTTCTCGGAAGTTGGAAATAATTTTTTGCCCCGAAGATTTTATTTTACAGCTCGACATTTCTTTTCGTGTCGCTTCTCGCGTCGCTTTAATTTACACGTCGGCTTGAAAATTCGCACTGTTAAATATTAAAAAGAGTAACCCAATCCCTTGAGTTAAATAAAAAAAAAAATATTTTGTATTATTTTTAACTTTCACGAGTGTCAAAATATAAATCCATTTCCATTAGTTTCAAAGTAAATAACGTCTATGTCAACGTATGCATTTAATAAATAATAAACTCAATTTGAGTCAAATTTAATATATTTTCTTAAGTTAAATATTTTAATCCCATTATTTTTTAAATAAACGATATATTAAGCAGAATTAGCGACCTATAGAAATAATTAAAAATAACTCGAATTGAGTACAATTTGATAGTATGTATTTAACAGTGTATGACAGAACGTATCACTTTCGGTTGCGATCGATATGATTACATTTCATAATCCGCGGTATCTCAACTGATGTTTACGTGAATATGAAACAAACGTAGCATGATTCTCTAAGTGAAGATAAAGCCGATATAAAAACAAGACTTCATTGCATATTTAAGGTGCAGATATAGGTAACCATATGCTTCTCGTGTCTCGCATTTGCATACCCACATACACACACACACACACACACACACACACACACACACGCACACATACACACATTACGTACTGCTATTAAACGAATAAAACGTAGAAGCAGACAGTTCAAAACAAAGAGAGTGGCCATTCTTGAATATCATGGTGTTTGCATGAGAATTTTGAGTCCTTCATATCTTTCAATAATACGGTGGAAAAGTAAAACTACATCATAAACGTAAAAGCATGGGAACAAACGGGCGTGCTCCTCTTGCGGCAACGAGATCGACGGCAAAAGCCCAGCTTTACGTTGTCGGGAGGGGTTAAGAGCAAGAATAAACGTCGTTGAGGCTTGAACATGGTTGCATAGTGCAACGTAAACGCAGTCATTGAATGAGCGCAGCATCCTGAGGCGATAATCTACACGGAGGCAATAACTAAAATTCGCATTTTTCCGTCACCGTATCGTTGAGTCGTTAACCCTCTGGCATATATACCGTTATATTAGCGTGCTCTAGTTTCTCCGTTCTTTTTTCTGATTTCTTCTTTTCATCTTTTTATAAACGGTGAAGAACCAGACAAGAGTTGATCGAATTAAGTTTGAAAAACTTAATCTGAAATTGATTCTGCCGAAAGTTAAATTCGATTCAATTTTGATTAATGAATACTTTTTAATTTTAGACATTAAATAATTTGAAATCTCTTATGTTAAATCATACCGATATGTGTGTTTAATATTCTGACTAAGATTATATCGTGATCTCTTGAAATAAATAATATTTAATGATTTGAGAAACATTAGTTACTAAAACTTAATTTAGTATTTTTATAAATTATTTTATCATAATTTAATTAGCACATATATATTTAATAGTACGCGAGATAAGAAATAAGATTATATTGTTGTATTTTAATTATAATAGATTTGAGAAATATTAATTAATAAATCCTAATTTAATATTTTTGTTTTCATAAATTAAGTTTGTCTCGTGATTTAATTTAGCGCATATCTCTTATATTTAATAATATAAGAGACAGGAAATAGGATTACATTGTTGTAATTTAATTAACAATTCTACATTTCTTGAATTTAATAACGTTATGAGAATAAAAAAATTAATTATTAAAATTTGATTTCTAATTTATTATTCATTGGAAGACCTTAAAGTACCTATCGTTCTCGATGCCCTGTATGTCTTTCATTTTTACGCTGTCTTTCTCTTCCGGCTATTCTCGGGGTTTCTGGCAATACTGCGGAATAGTATTGCATTGCCAACTATTGGCGACGATGCAGTAAACCGACCAAAAGATCAGCCTCTCGGCAAAGCCTGGGCCAATCGGGTCGCGGATAATTTCATAAACAAACAATAGCTGTGCTGGCGGAAAATGCGAAAAGCCAGAGACAGTCGTGCGGAGGCAAGAGCGCGTCCTGGATTCCAAAGGCAGTGCATTTCGTTCAAAAAGAAGAAAGAAAAAATTCATACGTGGCCTTAACACCTGCTGAAAAAGATGTTTACTGTTACAATCGTGGATGACAAAGTTCAAACGGTTAGAATAAAGTTAAAATATTGTACATAAAAATATCTTTAGATATTTTTAGATCTCTTATTTGTTTTTTTGCATTCAAAAATGTAATTATAAGTTAAAAATATAAAGATAAAAATTCCGAATGTACGTTAACAATCAGTTAAATAACATTCTGCTGATAGATTCAATTTTATCAAAATTAATTAATTACGAAAGTAGAAATATTTATTCTTGAAGCAATTTTAGATATAACTTATTGTTAACACTAAGGTGACCAAAAGTGACATTTTTTTAAATTTGTGTTTAAAAACTTGTCGATCGATTTTCTCTTAATATTGTTTTTGAAATCTTATGAAAATCATTCGCTATAATTGAATTATAGCATTGTTTTAAGAATGCAAAATTGATTGCTTGTTTTTTAAACAATCAGAGGAATCGAAGAAGTGAGCTGAACTTGTTCCCGATATTGCTCGATCGAATGAAGGAAAATATTGCCATAAACTCGAAGATGTCCTCGCAGATGATTTTATTTGCATATCTAGGTCACGAATAAACAAACGCGTAAAACAAAACGGTATTTATAGTATCGAAGAATGATCAGTGCGCCGTCAATCCATTCACAATAACAGGATCGCTTTCCTCGTACTTCGCAATTACGTACGCGTTGACCGTGCCGGTGAATATATCGACAGGCGATGACGCGTTTCGATTCGTTGAAGCCAAAATAAACGGTAAAAAAAAAAAACAAGTATAATCGGTAACTTGTCGAGTACATTTAGCAGAATTCGAACGTTTTTTAAAGCACGTGCCAATAGTGTCGTCTCGTATACAGTATTGCTTAAATCTTTTTCTATCATTTGAAAGGGATACCATCCTCGTTTATTCTATTGATTGAAATAAATTTTATATGGTGGTCCAAGTGAAGATATAGTTTCATGTGATTAGAATGATGCGATCGAGAACTGTGTATCACTCTGTGCATGCGATCCCGCACACGAATTGATGCCAGCCAACGACGAAACAACCCTCTCTCGCTTTCACCGTCGTTATCCGCTGTCAGCTCACCCCCGTAACTTTATTACGATCGTAATAAAGTTGTACGCCGCTAGGCTATCGTTCGTATTAAACCGCGCATCGCGGACGGAATCGATGGGCGCGCGATTTCCATCGGTCTCGCAGTGCGGCTCGCTTCGCTAATACGATTGTCGGCCGGGATTCAGATGAAATTGGAAGGTGTGGAAGATACGATCGCACGGTAATTACCGGGCAACACAGTGTCGCGCTTGTATCTGGCTCTTTATCCGAACGATCTCGGATAATTTGCCGCTAGAAAGAATCGAAAAACGCCGCCAGATAACACAGTAATTATCGACCCTGAAACTTTCGTCGTTCGTATACGCAAATGTGCTTAAATAAATGGGGTTACTATTCAAACGTAACTTTCAGAGCGGCACAGATGGAAGTAACGTGATCCTAGGATAAAATTAATTTTTGATCGAAGAGCTCGAGAATAGGCTAGAACGATTTAATTAATTACATTTATGACTTTCTACTGATTTATTTATGTGTTAATTTATTATTGTGTGAATTTACTTTTTGCGTATACTGTTTTATTTATTTATTATTTTACATTTTGCAAGTCCTACGATTTTTTTTTTATCATTTTGTTTACACTGTATGATGCAAATTCTGTAATAAATTCGCAATGAATCAGCCCTTCAACTAATAATTACTCGTTCTAATGAAAGCATATATATTAGAGCCGCTTGTTCATTTTTAACTCTTATTGAGTTAATATTTTTTTTACTGAATAGATTTTTATTAACATTTGTAATTCTTGAAGTGATTATAAATTTAATCAAATGTTAGAATTATCAAATGTCAGATTAATCTAGTCAAATTTTCGAAATTCAAAATAATGGATCCGATATAATCGACAAATGATTTTATATCAGTGATTATTTTTACTAAACTTATATTTTTGTAAATTTTCTCGCCGATTATTGTCATAAAAAAATAATTTGTGATAAAAAAGAAATTTTTTAATCTATATAATGAGCTAAATGTTATATTTATTCGCTCATTGTGTTCATTATCATTTCGCATCGGACTCGAATCAGATTGTTTCCTTGGCATCATCGTCTTTCGCCGAAAGAATCGTACCAGCACTCTCTCATGAGTCATCTAGCACACTTAACCATGTTTCTTCGCCGTCGTTGGCGGAAAAACTAGGGCAAACATGCTAAAAGGGAAAAGTAACCCCAAGAAAAAGGCGAAAGGTAAGTAAGGTAACCTTACCGGTAACCATAGGTCGTGGCGGCGTGTTAAGATCCTGGATGATGGCACGAGTGTAAGCACCAGAGTTTTACGCATGTAGGTCAGAATTTACGCGAAATTTTCATACGCTGTAAATATCCAGCGTGATGTGGCGTCATTACATAATCCCCCTATTCTGCCTTAGCGGTTAATGCAGCTTTGTCGGTACAACGTTAGTGGGGGAATTCAGTGGTTTTCTCTCGGTTTTCTCCAAGTACTAGTAGCGACAGAGACGAATAAGTAAATTATTTTATCGCGTGATTTGGAGCACAATCGTGGACGTTAGAATTAAGAACATTGAAACAAAAAGGAAAAAAGTACATTTCATGCAGTATTATATTATTCAAATAAAACACAAAGTCAAAAAATGATATGACATTATCATGACTTCATTTGTCATTTATATTTATAAACCGTAACGTTCTTATGATCTTTATGTTTTGTATACAATGCTCTTGATGTCTTCATATCCTCCTCTATTATCTCAGATAGAATACAAAATCATAATAAAATTAAGATGATATTAATTAGAAGTCATTTTAGAAAACGTAATAATGATCTCATTCGATACTTTTGATATTAATGAAATATTATAATGATTTTTGAATGATATTTTAGTTGTAAAATCACTTCAAAAGTCATTGTAATGTCAAGAGAATTTATTATCATTAAAATTATCATTAAAAGTATATATCAAATGGCATGATTGATTTTTTTCTAAAATGGTTTCTACTTGATATTATTACGATTTTATATTGTACTTTCTGGGATATTATGAAGTGTATAATGTCCTCGTTCTTTTGCAATTTTATCGATATATTAATCTAAAGTGCCATGTATCAGAATAACAGAGGAATATATGTTCTTATCAATGTCCCACTCAAACGATACTTTATCGACTTTATGGGCTTACGACGGATTGATACCTTGTCCAGGAAAATTGATATCTCGCTAGAAACTATTGCTCTGGACGACAGTAACTTCCGGAAGATTGATTCATGTCTCAGGAGGAAAGACTCGGGCCGGGATATAATTCTGGTGAATATTGATTTCATTTCTATAGACACACTCGCAGACGACGATAGATTTTTCATAGCCTATGGCATTGATAAAATGATATTGAGAACACGAGAGAGAATATATATTATATATATTTTCATCAGTAATTATATCGTATTATTAGACGTTATTAAAAAATTTAATAATATTTTAATTAAATGTATTTTTTATTATGTTATGTTACTGCACATTTCTAGATATCGTTTAACTGCCATTAACACTGAAATTACTATTACGATCCGCGCGTTTGATTTTCATGCGTTGTAGTAGTATTAAGCGTGAAATGCATCGTTCCGAAATCATTCGGGCTGCAAATTTATGGCGTGAAATATCGTGCAGATGCAATTAACGTGCCATGTGAGTTTGTGTTGTAAATAGAACCGAAACTTATTATGTTAATTATTACATAGCATTACACGCATAAATTACTAGGCATACGAGCAATTGACATGCGATATTTCTGGTATCTCTGATATTGGTCGACCTTACACACACACATATATATATATATATATATATATACATTTAAGAAATATTCCTGTAATTTTACTTAAGTTACGGGAATAATATTCTCGTTAAAAAATGTACTTTGACAGCCATTCATGTATTAATTATTATACGAATGACTGATGCGAAAAATTCCGATCGTATATCAATATCATGTAGTGACTTTGATATCTTTATTCACTGAAATATACCATGTCATCGGATTTCTGTCAAAGTTACGAAATGGTTGCCGAATCGACGACACCATATTTTATCATCACTGATTCTTTTATGCCGCATAAATCCGTTATGTTATGCCGTTGATAATCTCATTATCGGACGAACGAGGTGTAGCAAAATTCGAAAGCCCATCACGAACCGTTCGATCGAAATAATCGCAGCGTGATTAATTAGCGACAGCCGACGTCCGAATTGACATGAGTACATTGTCGTATTCGCGACAATCGGGTACGGAAAAATGAGGAAAAAAAACATACCCATCGACGGGGAGAGAGTCGTTAATGGCATCACTTCTGAACGACAAGTAACGTTGTTAACCGTAACGTCCGCTGCACCCAGGCCATTACAGCATGTCGCGTGTGTGTGTGTGTGTGTGTGTGTGTGTGTGTGTGTGTGTGTGTGCGTACGCGTGTGTGTGTGTGTGTGTGTGTGTGCGTACGCGTGTGTGTGTGTGTGTACGTGTGTGTGCGTACGTGTGCGTGTGTGTGTTAGCTGCCAGAGAAAGATTCAATTTCTGGACAATACGTCGGAATATCGGCCGCGTTCACGGTGGAAAAACCAATCGGGAAAAACTTGGGGTGGGAGCGACTTGTGTGAAACACGCTGGGAATCTGCGTGAAGAATCCAGAATATCCGCGTAAATCGTAACGGATTAAATACGTGTGTTGTAAATTCAGGTCAAGTTGAGCGAAGCAAAAACCCGGTCAGAAGAGAGAATCTCTTTGTTCAACGTGGATATTATGAACGATGTAAGTCAGTAGGGAATTACAATCGGCGGAAACTTGCCATAACACGTGGTCACGTTCGGGAGAAAAAATAAAAAAACAAAAACAGAAGGAAAAACGACCGATAAAACACACGGAATGAAGGCATTCATTCATTCATTCGGAATCTTCCACATTCGTGCGCAGTTCCATTAAAAACGCAAATTTTACAAGCAACAGCTTCTGTAACTTTTGCAAAATAATGCACACTAAATATTCGTGATATACAGAACATTTCGGACTCTGTCGAAATATTTTGTCACGTGCTCGTACGTTTTTAAAGATAAATAAGAAATTGGTCTGTTTCCTTTTTCAGTTCCGTTGAAGAGAGTTATCATGTCCCTCTGTAATTTTGCGCGTAAATTCAAAAAGTTTTTACAATCGAGTTTAAATTGGAAAATTTTGCTACACAACAAAGAATCAGCGTTGCTTCTGGGCTAGAATGGACTGGACAGATAATACTCGTGCCAGCAGACTGCACGTATTATAACCATCGATTTCATGCATTGATCGTGGATAAATAAAACTCAATTGTCGACATGATATAACTATAACATGACTCCAAAAAGTACCAAGAGAAATAATCCAACTATTTTTGATCAAAGCAAATCTTAATGCTTAAATATTTTAGTGAAA
>NW_017259545.1:2545992-2549502 GCF_001594045.1 Atta colombica | reverse complement strand
AATCTTATATCAAAATTTTTCATTTTATTTATATTTTTTAAGATGTTTATCTTAATATTAAATTATTAAAATATGTTTCTAAGACGTTTTTTTTAAATTAATTTATTTTTATCGATCTGATTTCAAATTATAATTGTTTAAAAATTATATTTCGATCAACAGAATCCGTATAAATGATTACTTAGTTGCTACACGAATAAAAACTAAATAAATGATGCTCCCGAATGTGACTTTTCTGAATTGCAAATCGATAGAAAATTCGCGTTCGCGCATTTTGTAATATTCGTTGTTCATGGATCGTTATGCACCCCTCTCGTATTGCACGATCAATTTGTCAGAGCAACGCGGTCTGATCGCGTCTACGCGAACGAAATGGGGAGAGTCGAACATGCTTGACAGAATACAAAAAGAAACTACTATCCCTTGGCACACAGCTCCGTTAAAATACAATCTCTAGGGCGGAAGTGAGAGCAGGAATCCATCCATCGCGACTTGAGCACCAACGACAAGACGCGTCATTGATCAAGTCGTGGGTTCTGCTATCATTTTTTTAAACGCAACGTTCATCGTTAAACTGACTTGAGGCAAAGTGCTATCGATAAGCTTAGCTCGTTGATTATAGTCGTATATCACGTAATAAATAGATACGCTTAACGCTTGAGTTACAGCCATTTTCAATTTACTAAAAAAGCATTTTGTATAAATATCAAAATCGTTCTTTCGTTAAAATTTATGTATTGAATTTTTAATATATCCGAATGTTAATTTAACGTAATATGATTTTGTTATTTGAACATTTTGTATTAAATTAATATCTAACATATCTTAATATTAAATAACATATGAGTAAGTGAATATAAAAATTTTTTTAAAAAGCGTAAATTTTAAGATACATGAATAAAATCTGTTAATTTAACATATTAATGTTAATTTTATTAAAGAAGTATGTTTTTACAATTTTTTTATAAAGTTTCAGTTACATTTTTTTATATTATATTTTTACGTCAATTTTTTTACATAATATCTTTTGTCGTACTTCTTAATATTTATCTTTTGTTAAATTAATACGAAAATTTGAATAGACTTTTGACAGGCAAAATGTGTTAAATTTAATACAAATTTTTCAACTATATAAATGATGGATTTCGACAATTTACCTTAACTTGGTACATGTTTAATGGGTGAAAGCTTCTTTTGAGACTGTACATTATCTTTTTATTTAATCAGGAGCGAACTTAAAAATAAGCAAAATCTCTTTTTTTTTACGAAAAAAAAAACTGGTACGTTATTGATTTTTTTTTAATTTGAAATTTTTTATGATAAATGAGATAAATCCGCTATAACAAGTTCTGTTTAACATTTTCGATAGAATGAGCCATTTTCAAGAAAAAAAATAAATTAGACTTCACAGATTGTAAATGAACAAAGCGATTTTTATTTGATTATCAGTAATAAACTGAAAAGCGAAAAATTAAACTCTAAAGCAAATGTTGAAAGTAGCCACCTTGTTAACTAATAATCAAATAAAACGACTTTATTCATTTGCAGTCTACAAATTCTATTTTTCTCGAATTTTTTTTCTCGAAAATGGCTTATTCTATCCAGGGTTGGTAAATTAATTTTTTTTTAAATTAAATTAAGTTAAAACTAAATTAAGTTAATGGTTTATAAATTAATAAAATTAAATTAAAAATTAAAAAAATTAAAGAAATAAAAAATTAAAGGAATAAAAAAAGAATTAAAGGAATAAAAAATTAAAAGAATAAAGAATTAACTTAGTAAAAGTTAAGTTGAGATTGAATTAACTTAAGTTTAAAGTAAAAAAAGTTAATTTAAAAAAATTATTTTTGAGAGCAGAATGTTCTAACTTTTCTTATAATGAGATTATTTTAAAGTAATCACTTACAAATATAGATTATTAGATAAATTTAATTTACACTTACAAATATAGATTAGTTATTATTAGGTAAATTTAATTTTATATTCATGTAAGCTACTTATATATAATAAGAGACACTATGGCATTTTTGTAGAATCTTGCAAGAGAGAAGGGTATATGTTTGCATTATTTCTCTTTCTTTAACCTTTATTTAATTTTCTTTAACTTCTAAAACGACTGTTTACGATTATATCGACTAGATATTACAAAGATAAATGTAAAAAATTTATGTGCAGTACTGTTCTACAACAATTCTTCTAAGGCTCATTTCATATTTATGTTGCTGAAATATAATATTTATGATATTTAAAATTAGTGTGATTCAAATATAAGCGGGAATTGACAAAACCTAACGAATCAATAAAAACTGACTACCATATGATGTGACTCTTACTATAGAATCTCTCATCATAAAATCATTGAACTTTTTCTAAATTAATTTTCTAATGTTTAAGACTTTATAGAAAAAAATATTAGCATTAAGAGAGGTAGAATAATTTTTAATTTAAAAATTAATAAATTAAAGTTTAAAAATAACTAAATTAAGTTAAAAATTAATGCATTTAAAATTAACTAAGTTAAGTTAAAAGTTATTAACTTTTTAACTATTTTTTTTAACTGTTAATGTTTTAACTAGTTACTATTCAATCCTGATTCTATCGAAAATGTTAAAACGAGCTTTTTTCGGATTTATACCATGTATCATAAAAAAATTGATAGATATACGAATATCTCTTTCTCATTGTTTCTGTTTTTTTTTTTCATTTTTTCTTATACTCTAAATATTTCTCGCCATCAAAGTATTATCTATCATTAATCTGGAAAGTCCAATATATTTATATTGCAGTTTATATGTTATCATGTTTTAAGTATACATCGCGAACACAGAAGACGAAAGTGGATCCAAACGAAAGTGGCACTCGGTCTTCATACATCATACATATTCTTGCTGCAGACAGAATGACAACACTTTTACCCTCTTCACGCTCGGCGCAGATATCGATTTGTATTTGTCCATAAGTTAATGCGGTGCAGCTTTGCGCATATGAAATTGCATAACACTCGAGGGCCAGAATAACGACAAAAGCACCACACGGAGAGAGATCCGAGAAGTCGAGGAAGGGTATAGTGCTTCGCTTTCGTGGCAACGTGCCACGTACCCGCCTCACGTTCTCTACCAAATTACGTAGCGAGGCACAAGCGGTATAAGCGCGCAACAGGAAGGCGTACCGAATCAGTACAAATAGCTTGATTCGCAGAATACTAGAATGGTATTCCAGACGGCGAGCAGTGGTAAGCGGCTCTTAATCAGAACCGATGTAACCACTCACCCATAATCAGAAGCTACACGCGACGTCGCCTCGATGCAAATACACCCTCGATACAATATACAGAATGCAATCGAAGTTATAGAAACAGTTTCAAATTGAAGGTAGAAATAAAAGAAAAACTTATAAAATTTAACTCAAACACACACACACACACACACACACACACACACACACAGACATCACTTGCGCAATTAGGGCAATTGTGTCCTATATATTTCTTTTTCTTAAACTAAGAGCGTT
>NW_017259545.1:2527529-2545892 GCF_001594045.1 Atta colombica | reverse complement strand
ATATATCTCACGGAAAGAATGGTTTTGCTGAAATATCTAATTTAGATGCTAGATGGAAATAATTTTGTTGAACTATCCAAATAATTAACTATGTAGAATGGAAACTGGTTGTTAGAACGTCAAAAACATTGCAGCATTGCTCATGTTTGAAATTCCTACAAAATTATTTTCAGATCTGTATCTAGCTAAATTCTTACATACTTTTGCAAAATAGTTCTTTCTGTGTAAGAATCGCACAATTCTAAGAATTAAAATAAGACGAATAGTTAAATCAAAATTAAAGTTAATCTTATATTTGTGGATCTGGGAGTGAGTGGATAATTTTTGGACATTTGTAAGAGTGATGAAAATTAATGACATACGAACGATCCTCGTGCACAGTAAAAAAAAACCGGAATGTTATTATTGTGTACTAAGGATTAATATAAATGTGAAATATAAATAAATGCGCATATTAATAAGGCACATCTCTGCATTTACCTGCGCCGCAATGTAAAATGCAAGATACTTTTCAACGGAGTTATTTCTATCATGATCATCATGCAATCATTGAGAAATCTAGATGAAAATTAAGACTCATGGAGAAATTTTGTATCTCTTCTTTACGCGATGGAGGAGAAAAATTGTCTCTCTCACGTTTTTCCTCTCTTGAATCTCTCGACAGTGTACGCTTTCAATAATTCGCAACTTTGTCGAACACGCGATTTGTCGTGAATCTTTTACGTATGCACCGCTGGGAATGCGGCCGTCGCGGCGAAGTCAAACTACTCACGCCGAAGATCCACGAGTATTGCACACCGTCAACCATCGGAATTGCTAGCTTTCGGCGGGAACGAACGATGGACGAGAATATAGCCGCATGTTGAACCAGGAAGCGATTCGCGCGGTTTTATGTCACCGCGTGGTGGAAATATATTTTATATTTAAACACTTGCGGGGTATCACTCAGAGCGTTGCATTTTCGATGTACGATTGTCCCGCGGTCGAAGTTACACGTCGACTTGGTCAAATAGAATTCTGTAATCGATTCTAAAGGTGACGTCTTGCGGGAATGTAACGTTTCCGAGGAATGCGGACAAAAGCCTTCACTGCTTTTTTTCTTCTTTAATCCTCTCGAAGTTAAAAGCACGAGGTCGCTGCGACCACGGCGCGCGTCAATTCGCTCGCGTGTCAATAACAGCCGATACAATTTAGTAAACGTCAGATTTCACGCTATCGCGATAGCAGCAACTATCGATCAGACATATCTTAAAAGTTAATGTCTGTCAGCAGCGTGTAAGAATTTTTATGACATTTTTTTTTTTATGATAGAGATAATACCTTAAATGGGACGCTTTAGAATACACTTTAGGACAAATGAAAAGATTAACGAGAGAATTTATACACTGGTATGTGAATTGAGATGAAAACTATTAGTGTGACCCGTTAAACTGCTGATGAATTTCCAACGATGGTACTCCACATGTCCTGCGCAAAATGCACACACGCACGAAACAAATGCATGGGACGTTATTTGCCCGGACGCATTTACTACGGAAATCGCCGCTTGCGAAAAAATCAGTAGTGTCGATGAAATGTGTGTGTGTGTGTGTGTGTGTGTGTGTGTGTGTGTGTGTGTGAGAGAGAGAGAGAGAGAAAGAGAGAGAGAGAAAGAGAGCGAGAAAGAAAAGGAGAGAGAAAGAAAAAGAGAGAGAGGGGGGAGGGAGGGAGGGAGAGAGAGAGAGAGACGCGAGATGAGAGACATTAAAAAGAAGAAAGAATAAAAAAACGTTTGTATCTCTGCGAGTCGGCTCTCAATCTCCGATGCGACGGCGTTGTCCATCGCGTTGTACCGATCCTCTTTCCACTGTAGATTTATGGAAAACGATGCATTACGTAAATTGCAAACGCGCTGCAAGCGATAGAGAGAAGAGTAACAACAGTTGCGACGTGTCTGAATCGTGTTGTGGCAATCGAAACGTCATGTAATTGGCTGACCAGCCGACCAAACGGCCACGACATTCCGTTGGACCTGTGTCGAAGATAACGTTCGGTCCAGTATCATCAAATGACATACCGGTGGTCACCGCTAGATGCATTTCTTCGGTAGGGTACCTGTAATTTTGTAATCGAAAGGAGCGGAGATATTTCGATCGTGAGAATCGACTGTGTTACGATGACGTGACCGTGTTGTGATGAATTAGGTATCTCCTCACAAAGAACCATCTAATATTCTGTCCTAGAAATAATTTTTCGATATCACCCTCAGTAGGACATACCCGAATTTGTTTTTATTTTACAGATGTTATAGAGATCAAAAGAGCAATGGTAATCCAATCCCTTGAATTAATAACATTTTGTTGTGTTTCCATGTGTGTCATAATGTAAATCAATCTATTCGTGTGATTATTTTCAAAGTAAACAACGTCCATATTAACGTATATTTAGTAAATAATAGATTGCAGATACATTTTCATGCTGACACTCGACGTTCGTTTTTAGCGGCAAAACAGGTCACATGATCGAAATTGACCCTTGTTTGTTAATTTTGACGTCACATGGCCTATTTTGATGCGTCGAGCATCAATGAGATTATACCTTAAATTCGAATTAAATTAATACAGTTTCTCGAATTAAATTGTTAAATCCCATTGTTTCGGTTATATTAATGATACATTTGCTTGTTACCGTTATATTTCTTAATATTTAGCATTTTGATTGAAAATAATTTGTTATAATCTGTTTATTTTTTATACACAATATCCATCTATAACAAAACGTGTAACGAAGGGTTAAAACGGAAGAATGATACCATACATGTCATGCTTTCGTAACAGTTTGATTATAATCGGCACATCTGTAATTTGCCATCACAATTGAGGGTTCGACTAGGATTTCATGGGCTTAAGCGGATTTGTCTGCACGGGTTGAAAAACGCTCAAACAAAACTAGCGCGCGACTATTCGGAGCATGTCGAACTGTATAGTAATCGGAAAAAAAAAATGAAAGAGGTGCGGAATTAAGCTAGGTAGCGAACACAGACGAACACGACGACATTTTTTTTTTTCGAACGAGAATTTTCGGCAGCGAGCTAAATTTGAAGAGCGACCTTAATTTCGCGAGTGTTCGTACCACGATTCACGTAACAGCACGATCGACCCTCTCTGTATAATCCCGATTTCATAACCGTCATTATTTTCGGAGTAACTTCGGACGCGCAAGCGGTGCACTTTGCGGCCGTACGCGCTGGACAATCGCGTGTATGCACGCGTGTGTTCAATGAGAACGAATAATGCCCTCGCCACGATAAAACGTGACTGCCGATGACGATATCGGTTACGGGCAAACAGCCGTTCGAGCAAATATTTCGCAATGACGACCCACCGCCCATATCCCCCTTTCCTCCCCGGTATTATTAGCTGGGATTTCAGGATGGTCTTAATTACGTTTCACCAGTCGATGCGAACGTGGCAAATGGCCCATTAAGCTGCGCGTGGCCGCGGCTGTATAAATTGAAAATCATAAATCGTCGATCAACCGCGAGCTCGACCGCGAATGATAATTGGTCTTGTGCCTGCATCAGTTGAAAGAAGTTGGGACAGCCGTTTGTGTTACCGAAGTTGAAATAGCGTGCGTCAAAAATATTTTTCACATGCATTGGTTTGCACTTGTAAACTTCGAGATTACCTGATACATTCGAGCATTTCCAGCGATTGTGGCTATGCTTCGTCACACTCCGCAAATTGGACCATGCTCTTAATCGCATTCCAATAACCAGTACACGACCGGAATAGTAAATGACGATCTGCAAGTGTCTCGTGACAACTAGAGAGAGATTCTCGATCTTGATTGCTATAATTCTGGTATATTCTTACTAATATAGTGAATATAAGGTAAATCTTAAATAGATTGACTTCAATGGAGACTCAAGAATTACGAAAATACACATGTACATTGTCAAATGTCAAAAGAATAATAGTATTCATAATCTTTTGAATAGAATAATATTTTGTTATTTTTAACTTCCATGTCAAAATATCAGTCAATCCATCTTTGCGATTCGATTCAATACGATAAACAACGTCCAAATTAATGTATTTAATTATGCACTTACAAGTAATAAATTAGATTTGAGTCAAATTTAGTACATTTTCTTAAGTTAAATTAATTTCGTTATTTTAATCAAAAATGATTGAATAGTGCCAACTTATAGAAATGATAACTCAAATGAGATATATTGTAATTTGATCTAATGATATATTTGACAAGTGTAAGATTATAGAAATTATGAAAAGTACTATTTTTGCTGAAAAAGAATTGATTTTACTTTCTACAGAAAATTTTTTATCTCTTTTTTTTTAATCTCTTATTTTGCACTGTTACATTCAAAATACTAAATTATACTCAATTTGAGTTATTTTAAATTATTTCTACAGATCACTACTGCTACAGCTCGACTGGAATATGGATGTTGTTTACTTTAAAATTGATCCAATCACAGAAATGAATTGTTTTATATTTTAACACACATGAAAGTTAAAAATATGTTATTTAAATCAAACAAATGGTTTACCACTTTTAATATCTATCAATATCAATCTTATAAATTATTTCGGCATATTATTTTAGCATAATGTCGAAAGCATAAAAGATAAAACTGAAATAACGATTGCAGATTAGATTTTTTTGGCACTCTTAAATATTGAACAGACTTTCTTAATGAAAATTTAAATTGAAGTATGCATACTGATTTATCTAACACTCTAAACTAAGTGGTTTTGGTAAATTTTCAAAGAGAGTGTTCTCTTCGAGTTAGTTACAGAAAATATTTAAAGTTAGAAGTACAAAAGCTGCAAGAAAATGTGACGTTCAGCCGAAATTATCAAGAAAATATCGTTTCTTAAATTCATCAGCAATTCATTCTTGAAATCTCATCTAAACTTTACAGAATATCACATCGACTAATATTTAAAGCGTTAAAATGGGTGACGATGGTACGGACCGAATATTTCGCGCTCTCAAATTTTGGAATCGATCTTATCTTAAATTTACGGAAAGTTTTGTTCGTTAATGAATATCGCGCACAATGTGATGTCAGTCAGCTCCTCATTATAGAATCTGATGAAATTCTGTGAAAACCCTACGAAATCATATCGGAAACATAAAGGATGTGAAACTAGGACAATAATAATACGATCTGGATATTGGCACTCTTTGGGCGATTCATTTTGTACGCGAATGTCCGTGTTATCGAGCAGCAGGCGCACCAGTTCCACTGCGACTCGATTGGAGCGATATGCGTCGGGCGAGGCGTGAAAAAGGAGAAGGAAGAAAGACAAGAAAAGAGCAGGGGGGCAGAAAGAGAGCTAAGGGGGTGAGATAAAGTGGTCCGTAGAGAATGCCGAATCCACGGGAAATATCGAAGAAATCCTCGATGCCGGAAGGACCTTTGGCAAAAGAAATTGAAATAGTTTCGTAACGGCTTCTTAGGGTGAAATCAAGTGGTTGGATAGGATCGTTACGAGATAAAGAGGAAAGGATCGATTCCTTTGTGCGGACCTCTTGTATGAAAGGACTGCTCATCTTTCGCACCGTCGTAATATCGTGATTGGTCGCGTGAAACGTTTCTGTGCTCTTCCTCGTTCTTCTTTTCTATTTCTTTCGGTGGCTATCGATCGCGCGCAAAGCCGCCCACATTTCAACTGCATTTCATTAATTTTTTCCCTTTGCCACCCTCGTCGTATCTGCGTTTCCGCGCATTTCATTCATTCTAAACAGGACACGCGATTGTGAAGAAAAAAAAATGCAAATAGAGAGGCAAGAAACAATCAGGTTTACGAAGAAATGGATCGATTTCCCTGATTCTTTCTACGTACATATATGTGCTGTATGTCAATTGGTGATTTTTCGCAACGGGCTATTTATTTGCAAACCCATCAGATCTAACTGAAAGTTTTCCGAACGGGACAATCAACTTGAACACTTTTTATCGATACCATATTTCAGCCGGTTAGTAAAATTTAAATCAATATTTTGAATTGAAGCAAAATTAATAGAAAAGAAATGTTTTTTACATTAATATTTCGAATAAAATTCTAATTGAATAAAAATTTAACAATGTTATCTTCCACAAATTAATATCAGTTTCTAATATAAATAGTAGTTAAACGATTGAGAAAATATTACTAGATTTTACATATTTAATTCATTTCAACTCGACCAGAAATCGCGAAGTTTCGTACATACAAATGGACGAAATGAAAGAAACAGGCGGGCCTACAATCGCGAATTTATTTAACGAATGCAAACGAAGCGCATGAAAAGCTAAGTAAAGATTTGAGAGTAGAGTAGCAATGGTGTGCAAGCGAATGGAAAAGAATACTGAAACAGAGAGTACTAACCTTGAGGCGAATTCTCTTTCTCCTTTTTTTCATCGAAAAAAGCAAGACTAATATCGGCCCCTATGTTTTTTGCTGCTTTTAATCTACAAATGCGTCGTGGTTTGAGTCAGACTATTACTTTGGCTTGAAGATTCTCTCTGGAATATATCTGTCGTATGAGCAAACACAGGTGTGCTCAGAATTCTACAATCTTTGCTTTAATTCATTTAGCAGAATAATTACTCTTAATACATTGTATTTAAAGTTTATTTAAAAAAAAAAGAGACATTACTAATGTTGCACGATTTTAATTCCGGACTAGATGTATATTGAATAACATTTGGTTTTTGTGGTGTGATTACTTTAATTACACTGGACCACATTTTCCAATTTTTAGTGCATAGGATAGATTGTTATTTTTTTAAAATATTGTATACCAAAAATAATATTTCGTATATACAGAGGTTTGGAAAAAAAAATAATCGTATTTTTCTATATAATATGTATATAAACTTTTCTCTATACATTTTGTATTCTCTATTATGACTATTGGTTCTGCGAAATAAATCCAACGATATACGTTTTTCGTAAAATATACTTGCTAAACATTGGAGACCTGTGTTTTCGTTTGATTAGCATCAAGTTAGGATATAAATCTCTACATAAATCTGTCACATTCGGCAAACGCGTGGCGAGTCTCTCTGATATTTCGATCACCGACGCGAGGGGGGTAGAATTTATTCGGGAATTCTTATCCTTCGGGGTGATCCCCGTGACTCCTCCAAATTGTATTTTTACGTTACGAACTTTTATCACCAGCCCAGAGTTCCGCGCTTCGTCGTCCGACGTGTATTCCAGACGTAACTAATGGCAGATCGTCGTATCGGGAGAGCCGTGCCAATCCTGAACGGGATACCGATAAAAATCCTATACGTTTATATCGACGTATCTTCGTGGAGTAGCTGGACGCAGGATATCGGATTTAGTACGGTCAACTTGTTTCTCTCACCCTTCTTCTCCTCCTCTCTTCTCCTCTCAGCTTGAAACTTATTCCTCCGAACGGCATTTAATTGGAGCACGACCGAAAATTCGGACGGTCGCATACGAGAGAATATATCCGTCTCTATTACGGGATTAAACTATAAAGGTGGGCAGCAAAACGCGCCATTATATTGAAGCTAATATAACGTGGATTCTTTAAGCCTGATAAAACGTGCAATTAACTGGCTATTATAAGCCGATCCAATATATCGTGCGCGCGCGCATGTTGGATATGAATTTTAATTAGCATAGTTTCTCAATGTAGGTCGACAACTAGATTAGATATCGAGAAAGAAAATTAATATTATGTTTCCGACTGATTATGAATTTTTAATGCTTCAAGATTCGATGATTTCATGGTTTCTTTTTTACGTTATTCATCACCATAAAACTCGAGATTATTTGAGAAAATTGTACGTTGAATTTTGCGATGACATCTCCTTGGATGATCCCAGACATCTTTGGACATGGCCGATGCCGTGGCAGCTGGATGCTCTTACACGTCTTCTTTCTAAGGCGTTAAGAGATTAACCATGCGCGTAGTAATACGATAAGCGCCAAATTTAATCCAACGAGAGCGACCGTCCGCACGAATTACCGCACCGGCTAAAAGGAAAAAACGTACACGTGGACACTGACAATCGTTTGGATTTCGTAGCGAGAAAATTAGTTTTTCTTAATTGAACGAGGGATATCCACGTTCGATCCCGCGTAATTGGAATCGTAAACCGTCGTCGTTCTCTGATGAGAGAGCAAGAGAGAGAGAGAGAGGGGGGGGGGAGAGGAGGGAGAAGAAGATATGTTAACCGTTATTTTTCGATGACTCTTGTGCGCTTATAATGATTATCGTGAATGGATTTAATCGGAGATTAGAATCTCGGAGTATAGATGACAATCTTCGCGGTTGTATCAAACACATTCAGAATTAATTGGACGAAAATGATATATATTTTATTATAGCTTGCGATTTTCTTTTTTTTTTGTCAAATTATTTATACAATCTATATTTTTAGACAATATTTAGAGCTGATTATTGGTCAGTTATGAACGTAATTTCAAATCTCTGTGATTGCGTTTTCAAGGTTTTTTTTTTTTTAAGATAACCATTGATATCTACAAAGCGTTGATATCCATATTTTCACATCTTTATCCGAACACATCTTTATGCAGTATTTATGTTTTCACGTTTACATATTTAATAAGATTTATATCTATCCATAATGATTTTTGTACGAATACAATAATGATTTTATATAGGACTATAATTACTGTCTTAATAATATTATATTTTTTCATCGTTTTTTCAAATGAGTAGTTGATTTGAAATTTATATTAATTTTAACATTGAAAAATGACCCAATCGGGATTGAAACGTTTATAGTAATAAACTTATTTTTCTAATAATTTTATCTATTGAGTTTTTCTAATAACATAGCATTAAGATCTTTTTGGTTCGTACCCCGTATACTTATTATTAATGATATATACATTTTCTTGTTGTCCGTCTCGCTTTGATAAATACTGAACTATTGCATTATATACAAAGCTCGAGAGGAGGAGAAAAGGGGAAAATTTAAGGGCCATTTTTTTTTTCGAGAAAATTATATCTGAGATTTTGCAAAAGTTCTCTCTCACAGAGAAAGTTCTCTAACAAGAATGAATGCAATCACCTGCCTTTGTAAATCCCTTGCCTGTTCTTCTATTTTATAAGCAGTCAGCGTAATAATTCTTTCCGTACTGTGTTATACAAAAATTTTCTTAAGCTTTCTCACCACGAGACGGCGTTGTGTGTTTTAATTCAGCCCGGGTGCCTGCCTTCTTCTCCTAGACGTCTCATAAGCCGCGGGTTGGAAAATTCCCAAACGATAACTCGTTTTCCGTAAACCCACGTGAACATATCCGCCGGATGTGGGATGGGTGAGGCTAGGTAAAAGGTGCGCTACCTTCGCCTCGCGTAAATTTACGGGCGCGTACGTGCGTGTACGCATCGTCTGCACACGCGGATAGACGAGGAGCACAGAGAGGAGAAAAGAGAAAATAAACTACGCGCATCGTGACACGCGAGCTCCGGTTTTCATCTTTCCTTGCGAAAAGACGACGCCTCCGCCGCCGTCGAGTCTCACGTGCGAGCCAGCGGTTTTTCACGGAAATCTAGTTAGATTCGCTGGGGCGGTAGATCCATTCCGTGAGTGATTTAAGTAGTGACCGGATAGTCAATGCGCTTATCCTCTCTCTCTCTCTCTCTCTCTCTCTCTCTCTCTTGCGAGAGAGAGAGAGAGAGAGAGAGATGCACAAGGGGTGCATCATGAGGCTTTCCCTCCCCGCGCCGTTGCAGTCCGGTACAGCACGAGAGTACGAAAATATCCGGCTGGCCGGCGGCCAACTAGCCAGTTTTCCGCCCGTCGTTTCGCTCGCGGGCCTCCTCGCACGTACCGTCAGGTATTTATGGATCGCCATTCGCGGATTTATTGGTATCGGGCGTATTTTACGCGATACCTCGGCTCGTATAGTTTGCCCTAATAATATGCCGGCTGCGGCGCAGCGTACGCGAACCCTGCTGCCATCGATAGTATCGTTCGTCTCGACCGCAAATATTTACGGCGTTACACCTTGAAAAATCGCGTACGAATTGAAATTGCGCGAATATACCCACGTTCTTCTCTTTCTCTCTTTCTGCCGAATTCACTTGTGTTCTCTCTTTCTCGCTCTTTCGTTTTCACGTCAGTCGTTTATTTCTTTTTTTATCGCCGTGATGCTACCATTCTATTATCGATGTTATAATCGATATTGTTTCTTGCAACTTTAGCAAGTTGATTTAGTATTTAATGCGCCTACATCGTTCCTTGTGATATACATGATTTTATCAGAGTTGTCACAAAATTGGAAATCAGGGAAATCGGAGAATTGTGAGAAAAATTAAAAACAGTCAAGGAAATCAAAAAAAAAGTCAATTTCGTTTTTCAATTATCAAATTAGTTACAATGGTTTTATTATACTATATATCGAAAAATTATAACAACGTCCAGGAAATTTTTACCTTCCTCTGTTTAAAAAAGAAACTTTTAAAAAAAGGATTTAAAAAATTAACATTCTTCTTAGTTATTTTTTCTGTACTAGTTTTCAAGCGTATGTTTTTAGAATACCATTTTTTAATGATATTTTTAAGGTAAAATTTATATAAGAGTAAACAATTTCAGCTAAAATAAACGTTGATATTTCGGTTTTTAGATAATAGAATGGAATCTTTATTACTTTCAGCAATACAAGCCAAAAAGGGAATTTTGTTCAAATTTTATTACCTTACGTTAATATTTAAATGATATTTATTCTTTCTAATTCAGCATGCCATTATACTTATAGACTTATAAAAAAATTTGATAATGCCCGATTTGAGATCCAATTTTTGTGTGGTGTCGAAATGATAACTTTAATTTCCCTAAAAAAAATTGTGTAGCCTTTACTGACATCGTAAAATATTTAATAAAGACATTAAACGTATTCATGATAAATGAATACGTGGAGTTTGTGTGTCACCGCTATTAAATTTTAGAATCAATATTACGGTTAAAATATTAAATGTTTCTGATAATAATTTTTGATAATTTGTAAAGTAAGTTAAAAATATTATCATGATGTATACATTATTATATTTTTTCTATTATTTTAAAAATCACAAAAACTGTTTTAAACAATAACACTTATTAAAAAATTGATGTAAATAATGTGTAAAAAATTTTTGTTAGAAGCTTTTGAAATCATTGCAGCATAAGGTTTTGTTAAATGGTTCGGGAAAGCTTGTAAAATAAGTTCTTTCCAAGAATGAATAAGAATTATTAACTGTGGAACTTCTGTAAAAGGCAAAAAACAAAAAATCGATAACTTGGTGCCCGTCTGGTATAATGAAAGAGAAGAAAACTACCGAGATCTCTATCCATATATAGGGATCGCCTTGCGACTCGCAAATATTTGATAGAAAGGCTCTCTCATCCAAACTGTGGAAGGTGATTGCGGTTAGCCAGTTACATCGGAAATTCAATCGTTGTGTGCCAGTGAGCAAACGCCGCGAGACTCGCAAATCCCTCGCGGCTTCGCTCGCCCCAAGGAAACTCACTCGGAAAGCTGGTGGGATATAGGAAGGGAAGAACAAAGTAGGAAG
Source organism: Atta colombica (assembly GCF_001594045.1). Taxonomy (NCBI): domain Eukaryota; kingdom Metazoa; phylum Arthropoda; class Insecta; order Hymenoptera; family Formicidae; genus Atta; species Atta colombica. The sequence goes on along the minus strand of NW_017259545.1, from coordinate 2,534,336 downwards.
AAACAAACGAACTCCTAGCACAAACTATTCACGTCGTCCTCGTCGTCGTTATTGCCATCGTTCATGTCGTACAAATAAGCTCTCTTTTCATTAATTTTAAAATTTATAACGCTGTTTCATATCTGAAATTTACATTACCAGAGAAATTTATCGATCGCAATTAATATGTGTGAGAAATACAGACTTGGCTTAGAACGAGAATTGGCATTGATCCACAGGAGAAAGTCTCCTTTTTTAAAAATATTTATACAAAATGTTAATATATATTTTAATATTTCTGAAATGTTAATTACAATTTTAATTCCGAAAATATTTTTTAATTTAAAAAACTCTTAAAAACCTTAACTCTTGACAAATTTCTGGATCCATCAATAAAAAATGATGAATGACAATCTTTATCATGTCTGCCTAGCTGTCTTCCCCCTCCCCACTTAATCAAATTTTAAAATGAATAAATTATATAATAAATATATAATTTATTCATTAAGATTCGGTTAAATGCGGAGAGAGGCCAGCTAGGCAGACATATCTTTGTCTGCCTTTCCATCGTCAAAAGGTAAAAAAAAAGAAAAGGGGAAAAAATGTGCAAAGAGCAACGACGTTCTTGGAATTTTCTCGTTTTCTTTATTTTTTCGCGTTCTCCCATCCCGTCGCTTTCAGCGACTGTGAAAGGGCCGAGTCACGAGCGGAGCTCGCGGACGAAGGAGGCGGTCGCGGGTGCGCGAGGCGTATCACGCGATTCCGCAATCATACCAGGTAGGGTAACATGCACTCGCGTCCTTATCACGGCCCGCAAAGTGAAATTATTCGACGCGAGCCTCTGTTTCTGATACGGGGGTCCGGCGAGGCGCACTTTTGCGCGACGTGTTTGGCACACGTTAAGGGGCTGCGAGGGGATCTTGCGAATAAAATACACCCGGGTACAGGACCGGCGAAGCAAATTTTTTACATGTGGAGTGATCGACGGATGGAGGATCGATTAGAGATAATTTAAATAATAAATTTTTCTTGGCTTCGCCAAGTAAGAAACTTACACTGTAAAAATAGTCGGTGTAAATTTAAAACCATTGGTGTTTATATCAACATCTTCATGGGTGTGTGGATTTAAAATTCATATTAAATCTATACTATGTTGATGTTAATTGACACCAACTATTATAGTGAAAATTATATAGACGCCATATGATGTTAAATTCATATCGTTATTTTTTATCCATTGCCTGACGCATAGCAAGCAAGTCAGAATTTACACGTCTGTCCCAACTCTTCTTTAATACATTTGATTGGTTACCCAGAGAAAAAGAGATTTCATCAAGAGTCAATCAAAGCGTACAGAATTGTTCATTAATATATCGCTAATAAAAAATCCAATAAATTACTCGTTAAAAATTTAAATTAACTTGACATATGTAGAAATTCAATACATGCCAAATTTACATGTGTGGAATATTTCAACTACTCCACACATAGATCGCCGGCTTTACTCGAGTATATACACTTATTGTCGCATTCAGAGATAAAAAACGCCGAAACATCTGTATAGAAATACTGCAGGTCAAAGCACGAGATATGATTTGTGAAGCATTGTTAACCGATTATTGTCACCGCGAGAAAAATGGGCTAACGAACGAGGCTATCCTTGAATGCGAAAGCGTGAGCTGGCAATCGAGGTTAATTAACGGGCCGTTAATCTCTCTTTAGATTTTACAAGACTACTTGTGCTATATATAGAGATATAATTTGGTTAACCATGATTAGCACTAATAAATGTGATTAAGTTCGAGAGAATTATACGAATCGTTAAACGCGAAAAGGTATTTGTGTTGCCGTAGAATTGCTGTAAAATTCAAAGTAATCCGAATATAAAATGTATAACTGTAAAAAATTTTTCAAAAATAAATTTTCATTTATGGAATTGTATTTTTCAATGATTATTCACACAAACGTAATTCAATTACGGATAATCAATAGCTATGAAAATTTGCAAATTGCGGCATGTACAATCTAGTACAACCGAACAAATATAAGAGCTCTTTGTATGCATGTATAATACTATCTGTCGTTTGATTAATAACGATTATAGGAGAATTTATTGTTCTACCATGCAGAATGTATTCATCGTCCCAATTGCTTAGCAGCGTAATAATGACCGCTTAATAATGACCAGTCCGTCGGTTCATCTTCGGCTAAAATTGTCGAATCTAATAATAAGCGGCCGACTTTCGCGAGAGTGGCGAATTTCGCGTTACAGACCGACCGAAATTGATTTTTATGTTCGTGAGTCAGGTTGGGGATCAAGGAGTGCTCGGCCAGCCCGATCGTGTCGGTATTTCTTAACGAGGGTATACTTTTTCAGTCATTAACCGATCGCAATCGCGCTAACCATTGTGATTACGCGACGACGTTGGTGCACGGTACGTCGTTGGAGGCTCACGTGCCTAAATGGCTCCGGCCGCGAGGTTTCGTTGTAACGATCACGCGGCGGGGGGATGTAGGGGCTAAAGACCGTCGTTACACCCCAGCTGGTGAGAACACAGTCGGCGTGTCGGGGGCGTGGAGCAGACGAGGAAAGAAAGCGCCGCGTGTTCCTCGCGAGATCTCGACGTGCCGAGATCGCGCTCGGCGCTCTGTCGAACCGGAGCGATTCCCGCTGTCCGATCGCGAGAAATCGACGGGAGTACCTGCCAATTACGGCAGTGTAATTAATAGAGATTATCAGTCATCGAGAAACTGCATTCGATGGAAACGGCGAGCCTTCACCGTTTCAGCGGTCGAGCCGAGGTATCGCGCTAGATTACGCGCTATCATGTCGCTTGTTCGTTCGGAGGGCCGATAAGCCTCGCGAAATACTGGGTGTATACGATATGAGAAATTTTAAAATCACTCGCAACCGGAAATCCGATGAAAGTCGACGATTAAAGCGTGTTTTTTCTTAAGCGTATATCCACGAGAGGTCAACGCGGTGAAAAGAAAATGTGAAAGAGGAAAAAAAGGATGATGAATAAAGCAACAATTTGTTAAACCTTCATTACTCGCATGAGAATGTCCAGGATAGCTCCATCTTGTAAATTCACTAATGTCTGAATGCTATTTATGTACATTATATTTAGCGCAAATTGTTTCACAATTAAAAAATTTTGCATTAATCTTTATCTAAAGGATGTATAGAATATTATCAATCTTTATTAATATCTTTAGTGAGCAGGTGATCTATTTTTAAAATCTTTTGAATCGTAAGTAAAATTTGTCATAATTCATTATTTCATTGTATTTCTTGCCTCAAAAAATATGACACTGTTTCAGCGCCATTATAGTGGCTTTTCTGTAAAAGTTAATTGTAAATCATCAAAGAGAAAACAATGAAAATTGAAATATAACGTTGGGATGTAAATGATAACAATGTAATGTTATCAAAGAGGAAACAATGAAAATTGAGATATAATGTTGAAATGTCAGAATTGCTCCACGCAAGTAATTACGTTAAAAAAAAATACGAATAATATAAAATTTACTACAACAGAAGAGAGATAGAGAGAGAAAGAATACGACGGTCTTTTCGATGCCTTTCTCGAGCATTCAGATATCTATGGACAAACGGTATCATCTGGCGAATAGGCAAATTCAATCGGTCTATAAATCATCAGGATATTGCTATCGACATCGGCTGCCACATCGTCGTACTCAAATGTCATCCAACTAAACACAAGCATCGAATATCAAGAATTAGGCTAATGTATCAGAACACGCTATTATTTAACAGAGATATTCGCGGTTATATTGTAGAAAATAAAGATTGATGTAGCAAATATTGTTTTTGTCATATCGTGACTATACGCTTTTTTTTTTTTATAAAACATATTGCGATGAATTTTATAAAAATTAGAATTATTCGCTCGATTGTTTGTCCCTGTACAGTCCATATGTACTCATTTTGTGATATCGTTGGATATCGTTTAGTAAAAAAGAAAATATGTGAAATATTTCAACAAGGTACATTCCGACAATGGAAAATAAGAGTATGCTTCCTTGCTCTGCATATATATTCCAGATGTAAGGAAAGTACAGGAGTAACGAAATCAAAATAGATGGAACAAAAGTCGCGCTTATCGTGATATTTCGCGAGCGTGTAAAGAATACGTCGAAAATATGAACAATCTCTTTGAAAATCGTTTACGACGTCGACGATTTAGAATATTGCTCGCGTACGGAGTAATCGAGGTTAATGAAAAAACAAAGCGATTGCGAAACACGCGAACCACTCATTCGAGAGTATTCTCGTTTACATTCATAAAAGGCATGCAAAAGTATACAGAACAACCCCAGTCTAAGTGCCACTTAGACTGTAACAAATACTCGGCGCGGGCGCTGCTAAAGCGCATCGCTATTAATATGGCGGGAAGATCGGACTCGAAGAAAAGACGAGGAAGAATTCGGTATAATTAGCAAAGTCGAATAACGAGAAGTGGTAAACATATAAATTGACTCTCTGCAGCTGGTGGATTCGCATCGTTTCGATCGCATTATATTACGGACGCTGAACTGAACAATTGTACGCGGGTAAGCGGGCATGTGTTCGCGCGATTCGAATTTTGTTTGTCAGTACAAGATCATACCATTAAAACGTGAGAAGCGGTGAATGTCAGATGCTATGTAATATTAATCGAAACGGTAACGCATGGTGCGAGCGCACTCGCTTAAAGTGCGGATCCGAATCCACCCGGTTTCCCAAACAGGTGGAGAAGAGACGCGCATCATTAAAATTCAATTCCACCATGAGCATTAGATCGAACGAGTTAAACGCGCACACGTTCGAGTCTTGAAGAACGTTGTTCCCGTGCGTGACTGGTAGTAAGGTCAGCGACTTTTGCCGTATGAGAAGTTAGAGCGCGTACCCAGCATTTTCTACCCCCTTCTTTCGCGCATTTATGTACCGGCAATACTTTCCGACGTTTTATGTGCATCTATCTACCTACATGCGTGCTCAGCCGCGTGCATGCATTCACGCGTTTTATTTATTCGCATTCAGAACGTATAGAGCGTTCCAAAATTATCGGCTGTTATTGGAAGACGTATACCAAAAAGTTTGACTTTTTTTTTACTGTGGATTCATTGAAGTACTCAATTATAAATATCTTTGATAAAAATGTCAAACAATTCAATTTTGTTATGTCTGTACAAATTTGGGTCATTTTTATTTTAAAATATACTTACAATTCTTTTAGTATTCTTTTTTTTTATACGAATTGTATCATTTTGATGTTTTGGAAATTTAACATATTATAATGTTTAATTTTTCTGAAGAAATATTTCATATTTTGTTTGTAAATTACGTTATATTTTTTTCTACATATTTTTACTTGCTAATATATTTGTTTTGCGTTAAATTATAACAAAGCTTTGTTGGATCATTTGGAACACGTGAAATATGTTAAATTTAAAATAAATTTTCGACTATGAAAATCTGTCCTAAATTTAGCATATTTCATTTTAACATATTTAACATATATTAAATTTAACTATAGGATCCACTTAGTTACAAATCTCTTTGTCAATCATGTCAAACAATTAAATTTTCTCTGTTACAATTCGGATTAGTCATTATGAAAATTGACTTAGTATTATTTATTTTTTAAATATAAGTAATATCATTTTAACATAATCCATATATAGAAAGCTAATTAATTTCCTTGAAATTATTGAACTTTTCAATTATCTACATAAATTAAATGGAGTGCTTTTACAGATTTAGCATCAGTAACTATGTTACAGATTTTGACATACGGAGGGTTTATTATGGATTTCTCAATGGAGGGTTTAAATATTTTTAGCAAATTAAAATAGAATGTTTTTGAGTATTTTCTAAATTAAACTAAATACAAATTAAATTATACGTTTCTCTCTAAATCTGAATCAGTGGATAATCACTGATATCAGTGCCAAGTATGTTATTGGTAAGCAATGAATTAAAAATGTGAGATCCTTAATCTAGCTAATCTTTTTGCGATTAACTAATCTTGTTTTAGTGCTTAAATTCAATGAATATGGTATTGGAAGATTGAAATTAACGTGTAAATTTCAGTTATATAATGCTCAAACATTTTTCCTTTTTTTATTGAAACTTCACTGATTATCAGTGCAAAGTATGCCATTGGGTAACTATCCACTAATTCAGATTAGAGAGTTTATTTATCAGATTCAAGTGCTTCCATTTTATAATAGAATCTCTTTTAAAATAAAATTGTTGAGATAGTGAAGTCATCGAATATTGTATTACAAGATTTCTTCCGTCAAATTTTTTTTCAAGATTTTGATGTTGAAGCTCGTTAAAAAAATTCCAACATAAAGAACCCAGTAATTCTGGAACACATTAATACATCAATTTTCCATACGCAGGTATTTAGAGCATTATTATATTATTCACGCATTCCTTTGAGCAAAGCAGATGCATTGGCAATACGCGTTTCACAATTACCTAATGGGTTTTCAACAGCAAGATTGAAACCAGCGCAGAATTTCAAGGATTAACGCTCGGTTAAGCTTTATGCATCGAGCAACGACTCGATACGAACATCGTAACCGTTGGCGGTGGAGTAAACGCTCGGTGACGAATACCAATGAACCATATATACATCTCTATTTACACTCGCGTGCTATGTACGCCCCGTGCATTGGGCATAGAGGCTCGTTGCGTATACCGTCGTGACATACCAACGTACATTCGCATCTACATACTTATATGTCTATATGTCTATATGGTATACATGAATATATACATATATCTACTATATATATCTTATATATATATAT
>NW_017259545.1:2515057-2527287 GCF_001594045.1 Atta colombica | reverse complement strand
TATATATATATATATATATATACAGGTTCGACGTAACACGTGCGCTCAGGGACAACGAAACGACAGTCTGAGACACTCCCCCGCACGAGTTGAAATGTGGAGAGAACTTAAATATTTATTGGAATTTAAAAGTTCCGCTCCTCGGAGTATTTAAGAGTTTGCCAAAGCAATAACGGAACCCGGTCCCAGAATGAACGCAAAGACGTATTCCAGTTGCGCACACCGCGCTCCAGGAAACAACGCCCCGTTCCCGGCTTTCTTCTTCTCTCTTTTTTCTGTGTTCTGTGTTCTCTATACGAGAAAACGATAGTGGTGAATACCTGTGGGGCACCGGCGAAATGGACGAACAATAGGAGTCTCACAAGGGCCTTCATTTTCTGCATCTTGTCGATGCGTTTATACATGCACTGAAAGAAAAGATTGGTTACTGCAACAATTTAGATAATAAAATATGACATAGCATTTTTATATGACTGCAACTAGTTTTTGGTTGTAACAGCAAATTTTTAGTTGCGTTAATCTATTGAAATCATATACTGACATTGCGGATAGACTAATACAATTAAAAATTTTCTGCTACAATCAAAAACTGGTTGCTGCAGTCATATAAAAATGCTATGTCATATTTTACTATCTAAATTGTTGCAGCAACCAATCTTTTTTTTTTTTAGCATTTTGCAATTTTCGTTTCTTCTTAATTTTCAAATGATAAAAAATGAAATGGAATATATCAATAAAATAATAACATAAAATAATAGTAAGACACAGAACAATTGCTGTTTTCTTAATTGAGAATATTTTAGAAGAAGTAGAATCAAAAAACTATTTGTCTACTTGTATTTAAAAGAAAGGAAAAACTAATTTACTTTATATACAACTCATCAATAGAAAAAGATATTCGTAAGTATTTTTATGTATATTTTAAACGATTTCAAATCGACTCTTCTTCAAGGAGGAATTAAATGCCATCTTTTTTGGACTTCTAAGATTTGGACTTCTTAGATGGAATGTCTTTGCAATTAATTTTTGAATTAAAAATCTATTAAAGTCTATTCAACTAAAGAATAAGGTTTTGTTATCTACTTGCAACCTCCAAAGATTAATTCTTGAAAATTCTCGGCTTTTCATAAATCCTTATTACTTTTAAACGCGGCACTATCTCAAGTAGAGATAGTAAAAGGCCAGAAGACGCGCTACATAGCCGGTAAATATATATCTGTCTCCAGCTTTTCCTTCGACGTATATTATTATCTGAATAATGAGGCTGCCCGACGAAGTCGTTGGAACTCTTCAAGCGGGATAAGTGCGTTTCGACTGGATGAATTCCGACAACAATCCGCAAAGCGATGCTAATCGTTGACGACTAGAAAAGACGTCTGATACCGGATGCAACGCTCGCCCAGCTCGTTTCCGCTCCTCTGAGCGGGAAAGTGTGAGCGATAGCGTTACGGATGAACGGAAGCAGCCGCCTTCTTGGCACAAGCTTGTCACCTCGAACCTCCGTCGGGAGCTAATAATATCCTCGTCATCGAGGAAAACCTCACCTCGGATATGAGGCCATCGCCAATTGGATCGATAATTCGATTCACTTACGCGACTCGGTCGACGTTCGGTCGGAATAATAACCGCGAAAATTTTGTCTAACGAGATAGAACGACTTGATAGAAATGGTAACTTAATTATTTTATTACTGTGAAACCATGGAGTTATTATTTTAAATACTTTCCATCATACGACATTATGATCATTTACAAACAACGTTTTATTTTTCGTTTCCTTTTTTATTTAGAAGTCACATGAAAGTTGCACACGTAATAAAACATATTATCCTTGCTTCAAATGTGACATAACTCAAGAAATTAAGTTTTTCAGAAGAAAGAAAAAAGCTTTTTCAACTTATTAGAAAATTATTGATTAATCAATAAATAATGTCGACAAAAAGAATGTAATAACAAATAAGTATTCAATAAAGGTGAAATAAAAAATCTTGCGCGATAATTTGTGCGCTAAAATTTACTAAAATAAATTATATTTAATCCCTCTTACATTATTTAACAAGAAATTTGAATGATTCGAATATTTCTGCTAAATTCAAATCGTCATCAGCGATATTTAAAATTCGATTATAATGCAACGCACGACATCCTGTCCTAGTTTGCAGCGGAACTGTTAAAAGAGTTGATGATTTTGATACTTTACAAAATTGTAATAAAGTCCAGAATAATTCATAAATGACATAATTTGAAATCCACAGTTTATATTTATTTTAATCAACTAAAGTGATTAAATTTGAAATAAAATAACTTCTTTAACTTTTGACTATCAAAACTATCTTAATGTTTTCTATCGGTTTTTATTTGTCATAACAACACAATTTCAAATGTATTACTCTTGTCATAGAAGGTATTATGATCTCTTTGAAAATCTTAAGAAAACTTTAAGAAAACGACACAAATGCTTTAGTGAACGGATTGTGAAGTTAGTTTACTTTTTATGATTGATAGAGTAAGCTTTACCTAACTCATTCATAGTAATAATTCGAAAATTACATTTTTTGAACTGTGTCACTTTTGAAGTAAAGGAATATATACTTTTATTTACACATGATGCGCAAAGGATAATTTTAAGAAGCTATCTTCTTCCAGTTCATTCTTAATTAACATAAACACTCTAATATTCTGAACACTTTAATTATTTAATCACTAGCAGGAAATGTGAAGTTATTTTCGGAGAAAGAATATTTCATCGAGTAGTAAACCAAACGGAAGAACGCGATTTTACGTCCGTCGATCACAGAGACCGTTTTATCCTACCAATACTGACATAAAGACATCTCGAAAGGAAGAGGGCATGGCTGAGAGCGGGAGAGACTGCATAAAGCAGTGAGCAAAGAGATGGGAAAGGAAAAAAAAAAGGTTGGCTTTGTAATGCAGAATGACTCGCGCTCGCGATCCCAGGGGTGGGCGCGGTTTCGGTGCGCTCCAACTTCCGGAGAAACGAATTGTCACGCGGATTGTCGCTTTGCCAAGATGAAACGCGAAGGTCGTAACCTTAACGAGACGGAAACCGTGCCGTGACGAAGGAGGGTGGAAGGAAGGTAAAGGGGAGGGTGGAAGTCGGTAAATTTAATTAACCCGAAGCTCTCCGTTGGGGGCTGCCATTGCCATCGCCTGCGTATGAATTGTAAAACCGCGCCACGCGAATAACTCGGAAGGATATTAAAAAGAGTGTGCCGGAAGCGCAAATGAAATGCGACCAGGTTGTTGTTGCACGACGCGAGGCGAAAAAAAAAACGTGAGAATGCAAGAGAGAGCAGAGGTCTCTTTCTACTTGCGAGTATCCTTTGATACGCAAGCAATGACTCGTCGATTTCGCTCGCGCCAATTAACGCAACTACGACGTAAAAATTTGCATCACCCCCTGTTGTGATCGCGACGAAAATAGACGTCGCGAGCCGCGTATCTGATTGTCATGGAGCATACCGGCAGTTTCACATTCACGACTTTTACGTTAATTACCCGGCGGTTTTGCATCGTGACAGGTCGCTCTGTCCGGATGTAATAAAGCGTCGCTATATTCATGTATACAGGCTGTACCAAAAGCTTTGACCTTTTTCTTCAACCGACAGTGATAAAAATACAAGCTGAAAAGAATACCGCATGAATATTTCAGCGTTAAGAGATTGATAAATTCAGAGTTTAAGAGTTTAAATTAAAGAGTTTAATTTAAGCCCTCCTTTTTATGGATGTAGTTAATTAAGTCTTAAGCTTTAATTAACGCGTAACAGACTTTAATTCGATAAATTAAATTTTAACGCGTACATTTAAAATAGATACATTTAAAACAATTTAGTAAATTTTGATACATATTTTTTTCAATATTACTTAACGTTTATTTACAATAAATAAATATTTATCCAGTAACATCATGAGAAATTAAATTAATAGTTCAAATAGATATATGTTTACATTTAATAAATATCTCTAAAAATTTCGGAGTGGAATCTAATTCTAAAGAAAGAATTTCTAAAGAAGAAAGAAAGAGTGAAATCTTATTTTTTAAAATTGGCAATTAAGTCATTTTTTTTCAACACTTCAATTCACTTTTTAGAATTAAATTCCACTCTATAGATTTTAAAGAGCAATTAAAGTATTGTTCAAATATTAAAATTTCATACGTTTTTTCAGTGTAATTAAATAATTTTTTAATAGTAAAAATTAGAAGAAAAGATTTCTTAACGAAACCTACAAATTTCGCGAAAAAGTGTGCAGCTTTTGATGCATCCTGTACGTACATCACAGAGAACAAAACATAACGCACGATTTCGTCGGAACCTCCGATTCCTTTGCATTTCGCACAACCGTAATCAACGACAATAACCATCGATCTTCCGAAGCTGCTGTGCTTCCTCCGGCTCGCGGAAAGACGGCGAGGAAAAACGTTCTGTAATCTTGATCGGGCTGTTGGGTAGTAGAAAGCGGCGATAAATACTATCAACCACGGCAGCTGACATGTTGAGCTACGATGGGCTGTGAATCTCAGTTTTACCACGTGGAAAACATATAGTACCATCCATTGTCGAAGTTAATGGACGATTGAGGACATCTACGTAATTCCACAGTAACACAAATTTAACTACAATGCACATCTCGAGGCAAATTGCAGAAAAGAAATAAATGTTAATTAAATAAATGTCAATATTTACAGCAGAAATATTAATATAAAATATAATAGCCAATTAATAATCATCTTTTGTCTCTCTCTCTCTCTCTCTCTCTCTCTCTCTCTCTCTCTCTCTCTCGATGTTTATATTTCATATCGTCATATGCTTCATACACTTCACATGCTTACGTAGAGCTGCTGCACTAAACTACTTGCCTTTTATAAAATTAACGATTAAATAGTCGTAATCGAAATGATCGGTAATTTCATCGTTCGTTAATTCCATATGCAGGGAGCAATTTCCTGAATATTGAAATGAAATGGCAAATGTTACAATGTAAAGTTTTGACAACGCTGCTACCGCTGGTTGAAAGAAGAGTATTAAATTAATGTCGAATACGAAAGCAGAAGGATATGTGGTTTTTTCAAGGGGGAGGAAGACAAAAACCCGGCAGCGGAATAATATACGCGGACGACGGTTGGGAATGCAAATGGCCGATGCAGTCCATTCGTGAAACGACGGTGACATTATAGTGACGTGGTGTTGACATCAAGGCGACATTCAAATCGTGGATTCAGACGTCAAATAGCTTTTTTGTCCGCGAAAAAATAGCGTATGCAAATCGCGCCTGCAGAAACGGTCGCCAGATTTTCTTTCATAAAATTCACGCTACGAAATTTCCGACGGAAATCTCTGTCACGCGTGCTTCGGGATCGGGTTACTTTGCTTACTTTTCCGCGCTCGCTGGTGCGCGAAATATCATCAGGACCGACCAGTAGGATATTCCTATCAGAATTTGTAATTAAACTTTTCAAAGCTTCGCCGTGATTCCGATATGTGCGCGCGAATCTCTCGGATCGAGATGTAGCAATATGAAATATGGATTAATCGCTTTATTATAAATTCTCTCCGATGTCATGAAGATAACGTTATCGCGGAAGCTGCGCGACAGTCGAACACGAAGATTAGTATTACGTTCTTTTTATCCAACTTTCTCGAATCTCTCGGTCGCCATGTTCTCATTACATCGTCGACAGTTACGATGACAGTTTGCAATTACATTGTTGAATAAATTAATTATTATCCAGACATGTTAAATCTTTTCTCCACTCTGACCTCTCCATTACTTTCCATTTATTTTGCAAGCTTTTACGCTTCAGCTTATCGTATGGTTCGCCATTTGTCCGCCGTTGGCTATTTATTTGCGCATTTAACAACTCTGATCGAAATAAAGAAGCTTTAACGCATTTCTATCGTCGTTAAATGGTTTTATTTCACAGTTTATTCTTTTCACGTCTTTCTCTTCGTTTTCTCTCTGTTACTTGCCTGAATAAATGTCTCCACCTCGTTGGTTTGTGGCAATAAATACTAATTGCATGATATTTTTTTTCTCCATATTCACTTCATTGCGGGTACTTAACGAGTTCTCGTTTGAGTATGCTAGTTACTGATGATAAATGATCGACGCGTTGTTGTCAGGAAAATAACGCGGACGCTTCGAGTGGCCATCTAATAATTATGAAGATACCCTTGCGCTATTATTAATATTCATTAAAAAGTACAACAGTGAAACTCTCGCCTGCCGTCTTGCAAAATCGGGAAAAAGAGGAGGGAGAGAGAGAGAGAGAGAGAGAGAGAGAGAGAGAACTCCATTTAAGAAGCAATATCTTTAAAAATAATATCGCGTCGCGTCAAGTTCGGCTGGTATGACAAAGAATAACCATCGCGATCGTAATGAGCGAATATAATTCACCACAGTCATTATGCATCACGTTCATGTTCGTGTACCCTTCTTTTTTTTTTCTCTGATATTACTTGCGCGCACGCTTCTGTGGTGATACTTTTTTCAACATGAGAGAAGCCATCGGATATGGTTAACGAGTTCGCTCGACGCGAAGTCCGCGAGTGAAAACTTTTGCATTGTAATACGAAGACAAGTCTGCCATCTTCCTTGTCCATCCCGATATACTCTCCTTCTCTTCTTTCTTCACTCTTTCTTTCTCTCTTATCTTCTTTCCGCAACCTTTCGCTTCTCCTCCGTAGTTCACCAAAGAGCTTTGAGCGCATCTTTTTCCATGTTCTTTTCGTCACCAGTGACGGATTTTTCGATATTTCTCCTGGAAATTTCATTGCTACTTCCTTTATTTTAAAGAAACTCGTATTAGTTATTAAAGAAGAAGTAAAAAAAGTAGATGCAAGTAATATAATCATAACGATTTGATAATGATATTTTTATCAAAATATTTTATCTAATTAACTCTTTTATGATTCTCATATATTTTATCTTTCGCAATATTTTTGATTATTATTTGCAAGCTGCATGGCTAATATCATCCTCGAATTGTAGGTATTTTAAAAAATTAAATTTCCGACATTCTCTCTATCTACCGACATTTCGCGTTTCATGGAAATTGTGTTTACTACGCAGTAAAAAATATTTTACATTAAATTGTTATTCAGCATTTCTTAGTGTTAAAATAATACAATTTATAAGTAATGAATAATTGACATAAAAATAATGTATCTTAATATCTATATTCTAAGATAAGTGAATAAAATGCGTCAATTTAACATAATATAATGATATAAATGTCAATTTTACTGAAAAAATATGTCTTCCACATTTAACTCACGAATTATGCCAGTGTTTAATTTTTTACGTAATATTTATGTTACTTCCTAACATTATCTTGTGTTAAATTTAACACAAATTTTCCAACTGTGTTAATCCGCTACTGTTGGCCCGTCATTTCTTCATCTCCCTCTGTCCTTCTACTCGCGCGGTGACGTAGACACTCGTGATAATTAGGCTCTGCCACCTCTCCGACGGTAAATACCGACGACGTTGAAAGTTCCAACGTCGGTTCAAATCCCAAGTAGATCCAGCACGATACCTCTCTTAATCTCGCCGCGTTTCCCGTTAATTTCGAGTAGATGCTTCGTGAGTCGCACAGGCCGGGCGTCGTCGTTAAGCGTTCTTTAGGACATAACGGCGTCAACTTGTACGCCTTTCTCGATGATAGAAACGCGGACAGGTGCATTCTCTAACACCTTCTCTCTCCCTCTCGAAGTTTCTATTATTCGTCCCATCCGTCATGCAAGCTTTGTCGCCTGATGCGGGCGTGTCGCTTGCGTGCGCGAATCGTAAATCTCGCGCGAGGTGGTGCAAAGCTATAGAATCTTCAAAGTTGTTCGCTGTCAATCCCAACTCTGTCCTAGATAAGATAAACAACATGCTTGGGTTTTGTCGTAACAAAATGCAAGAATTACAGTAATTGATGATGTGAGATCAGGAAATACTGAATCTTCTCCCGAAAGGACAACTGAAAACGCGATACTGTAATAATTACTTTGTATAAGAAAGAAAGTGAAAATGACTTTTACATAAAATACAGAATTTGTAATTTTTTTTCAGCTCTGAAAAAAGAATCTAATAACAAATGTTAAGTGAAACAATTTCAATCAAATGTTCGGTTATATAATCAAAAATAATTTTACTTTTCTAATTATTTAGTAAGTTTACTACTACAAACATAATAACATAATCAATTGTTTGGAAATATTTATTAAATATTTAAAAAGTAAAATTATATATCTGTGTTATATTTAACGAAAAAATTGGTAGCTATTATTAGACTTTTTTTTTCAGTGTGCTTGTGATAAGAATGTGATCAGTCATTTTATTTCGTTTTACTGATTAAAGCAAAGCGATATATATTCGTGTTTATATATTCATGTGCAAAAAGTAATTGCAATGTATAGTCATAACTTAAGTTAATTAACGCGAGGGTGCGTACGGGATTGTCCAACTATAAAGAGATTGCTGTGTTCTAAATGAACGATCATGCTTTTTAATTTTTAAGTAGGATGATTTAAAGACACGTAAATTAATAGGTATGATGCTCATCAGAACATTCTACAAAGAAAAATTTTAATTTTACAGTTAGGTATATTTTTTACTAATATTATGTTATTATTAAATACATTGATTAAATCTTTAAAAAAATAGAGGAATGTAAAAATAATAAACTTCAAGATATCAACTTTTGGATATCTGAGTAATAATTTTTTATTTTTTTTTAGAACAAGAACAGTTTTAAAGAAAGCTGTAGACCTAAGCTGTAACCACTCCTACTTAGTTAAAGGTTAAGGAAACTGTTACGAAAACTTTGACTGGTCGATACAGAAAATATAACTTTGTAATTTAAATATTCATATACGTATTAACAAAGACGTTATCAGCTATTGAATATTAATTGTATTAAATGAATTATAAATTTACTTTCTTTTGATTTTGATTAAAGACATTCTAAAAATACGTCATGTTGATAACGAGCGACCTTGAACGATGCGTCGTCCTGCGCAACATAATACAAAGGCCATAATACTGCAATGTTCGTTCACGCGATGCAGTATGCCCTTTAAAAGGCGAAGTATTTGCTAGATAGAGCAGAAGGTTCATCGATAAGGTTTTAAGTATTAGCAAGCACGCGAAATACTCGGAAATGTCAGGACGATTCGTCGCGAGAAGATTCTAGTACGAACGTCTCCCGAGACACGTTAGTTGCGAAATCGATTTTCCGCGCTGGGGCATACTTTGTGAGCTTTGTATTTTAACTTCGCCATTGTGACCGATCGCATGGTCGTAATCCAGTACATATCATAAGGACGTAATGCGCAACGAGACCCACTTTGGCGAACGTACGGAAGTAGTTGTTCCGCGTTAACTGCAGCCTTCTGTACGAAGTTCTAAACAGCCGATAATAGCAATCTATTAATCGCGGTATGTAATCAACGATCGATGGGGTTGTAATCCTCGAATGTTACAAGTAACGTATATACCAATAAAATCCAGCTACGCTGTTGTACAAAAGTATATATACAATAATCGCAGCTAAGTGATCATCTTAAAAGCATTTAAAGTAATTTTCAATTTTCATTTGTTAAATTTTAGCGAGCAAATGAGAACAATTTTTATAGAGGTTGAGCAATGAAAGCTTTTATTATAGAGAAAGGTTTTAATGAAAGTTTTATTTAAAAGCTAATTTAATATATTTGTGAGAAACATTTTATTATTTATATATAATAATTTATAAGAAAGTTATTTTCTTGAAGAGAAACCTAGTGAAATTTCTCGAAAAAAATACATATTTGATGCATTGAAGCTTTTTCCACGCAAGTTTTATGAAAGACAGCCAAATGAAATTTTTATCTTAAAACTGTCGGTTGAAATGAATTATCCGTACCCTTTATTACATTTCTTTATACATTTTACAAACATTTGGTGTATGGTTCTTGCATTGAATTTCTGCATTTTATTATTAACATCTCAAAAATACTATTCTAGTTGTGTAACATATTATTAAAAAAATTATTATATATTTAATAAAGTTAACAGTTGTATCGAAACTTAAATCAAATGCTACACATTTCAAAATTAAAAGTAAAATGGAAGCAATGAAAATGGTTGAGAGAGAGAAAACGTACTATTATTAATGTTGCATACTAATTTCAAAAATTAGTACAATCGTGGCATTACAGTTACGAATTGCACAATTTTGCAATAGAACTAAAATTCGAATTTTACGTACAATAGATTTACAAATAGAATGGATTATGTATTATGGATTATGTATGTGATTTCAGTAAATTTTTGAACATTATAGACTTAATATCAATATATCTATATAAATCACAGCAATAAAATTCGCTTATTGAGAAATAATAGAACGATTGTTACGTGCAAACAAGAAATTACTTATAAGTTAGAGAAGTATATATAATACTGTAAGTATTTTGTCATCCATTTTCAACTTAATAAAAATGTATCAAAAGCTCTTTCCGTTTCTTTTTAATAGGAACATTAATCGATACAAAGATCCAAGTTTTTTTCTCCTCTCACACGATTCGATTATATTTCGAGAGCTTCTTATCGATAGAATCGCTACGAGAGTTCTAGAAAGGCGGAAAGCAATGAAGCAATGAGAGAACAACGAAGTGGTCCAATAAGCAACTATAGATTCTATGAATCTCTCGATTCTATTGTTTTCGAGAGCATGAGAGACGAAGCGCTCGTATGACCATTCAAAGCTTCTGCGATTGTTTCTCCTCTTCAGCAACAATCGGATTGTGCGTTATAATCCACGCATAATGAATCGTATACAGGTTGTTTCAAAGATTAATTCTATTAGAACCAGTAGAAGTTAAAACTAGAGAGACAGAGAGTGCGAGCACTGACAATCGTTATAACATGTTAGAGACTTCTTAATCATATTATATTATCATTATATTATTAAAAATCTGAAAAAGGTTTTGACAAATTGAATTTCTATGGCTGTAATTAATAATACAATTTTTCGCTCGCCACATTTTTCTCAGAGTTTTCAGAGATCCGCTTAACCGCAATCCATGTAATAATTAAATAAGTCCATAATCTTGTTGTGATGTCTCGACATTGAAACAGCCGGCGCAGCCGGTGGATGTGCGAAACACTGTATACGCTCACGGGATAGAATGTTCTTCACGTAATAACGAACTAACTGCATTATTCCTGTAACGTGATTTAATATCTTGGCACAACTGTATGTTGCTAGGAACGCAAAGACAATCCTATTACAATGCGCCTGGCAAGTTCCAGTTTCATGTATCAAGGTGAAACAATGGGATCGAGGATTTCGTGGGATCTTTATGTATCTGGTGCCTGAGGCAAAATTCCCGTTGTATCCTTGTAACTTCCCGGCAAGAAGAACGAGAACGACCGTAGGCCCGACGGCTTGATGTCGCAGCAACTCCGCCTTCCTCCTGGACGCGCGTCGGGCATTAAAATCGCGCGCGCAACGTATGGCCTGGCTAAATTTATCCGCGAAATACTGAACATTCCCTACCACGGTGGAAAACGCGCGGTCGTACCGTACCGTACTGTGTTGCATGGCTGTTCCCGGTGGTCGTTTATAGGGCTCGTCGCCGCGTTATTATCGCGGCCGGAGAGTTACGAGCATCGTCCGGTCGTGTGCCATTGTCGGGATTCGCCAGACCTCCACTTCGACCAGGATGGTTGAAACTTCCTTGAAGTTTCAGTTAAAAATAATTTATTGATGAAGCTTCAGAACTAGACTCGGCAAAAGATTCTTAAATATGAATACTTTCGCCATATTTATATTCAGTTCTTGGTGGAATAATCTGAATGATGATTCTACTTGCATTGAATGAAATGTCTAGTTGAAAATGGACGAATCAGAATTTTTCTGATTAAATCTACAAGACTTCTAGTTGCGATAAATAGAATTCTGATTAATGCAATCTTCTTCGTCCATTTTCAGCCAAACATTTTTTTCAGTGGAAATATAAATAATAGTTCAAAATTGTTTTTGCACGAAATTTTAATTTAGATAAATTGATTTTGAAGATTTAACAATTAAAAATATTTTTTGTCACTTTTTTAAGCTCGATACTTTTAATTAATAACAACAATAATCGACTTTTTTAATTTCTGGAGATATCAACTAGAAAGTCGATATTTCAACGCAGTGACTATCAAAATTCGCATTAAAAAAATTCTTTTAAATAA
>NW_017259545.1:2503024-2514957 GCF_001594045.1 Atta colombica | reverse complement strand
TATTATATATAATATTCTGCAAAGTATTATATATAATATGAAATATATTTTATCCATATTTAGCTGAAATAAATTTGATAACCTACCAACTACTATCGCGAAACGTTGTAAAAACTGAAAAAATATGTTAGTGTTTTTACAAAATTTGAATTTTATCTTATTAAAAATAAAACTTTGTTGTATAGAAAAATATTTTGTTATACTTTTTACTTATTTTTCATATAAAATATAAAATATATTATTTTAAATTATTTATTGTATCAACAATAACAGCTATTTAGTTATATTTATCCAATTACCTTTTTATTTATTATTTCATTTTTCATTTAATATAATTTATGTAAAGAATCATTTTTTTTTAAATTGTATGCATCTTATTTCTTTCAGACTACGAAAGAAGAGAGCCAGCTATCTATTTCTTTCCCTTCCAGCTATGTAGTAAACTTTCCATGCCTTGGCATAGCAATATGAACAATGCGTATAGGATCTCTGACTTTCAAGGATTCTCAAAAACGCCGAACGCGAAGATTCTTTTTATTATATTAAATTGAATACCAAGATTCCTCGCGTTTCCCTCATATCGATCCCAGCGCGCGTCGCGGACGTTTCGTCTTCGAGTCGGACGTCGTTTGGCGGTGGTTGTGAAATCCCTTGGCAAATTGTTTGAGGAAGTTTATTCGGGATCCCCGGGAAGTGTGGTGCGCCACGCTATCCTCCGGAGGACCGAACTTGACGCGCTTATCGCCGCTGGTTTTCCGAGGGCGGACGCCGGTGATTCCGGTGATAGCGGCAGTTTTTCTTTCCGGTCAGCAAGTAGATGAGCTTCCGTGACGGGTCCGCCTCGCGGCGCGTCTCCGATCCGTTAAATAGACGAGGAGATCGGCACACACACGGTACGGATGTATACGCGTGGCCGCAAATATTTGCGGAGCGCTTTCGCGAAGTTGCCATACGGTGAGGCAGTTTCTGCCCTCCTCCAAACGAGGAATCCGTTTGCCTTCACCAAGTAATCACCGAGTATACCTCACCTCGCTGCCGGATATCGATCGATCCGCACGGGGAATCGGTGCGCGACGACTCGGTCAAGCGCGGTGTCCAACGGTGTTCCGCGTATATAGAAATGTGGAAAAGGCTGTTTGATCATATCGATCGCCACTTAAACTATGATATTGTATCGGAGAGCCGCGTAACAGTTTTTTAACTTTTACATAATATTACACATGGAAAGAACAATTTTGCTGAAGTATTTAAAAATATATAGCTGAATATAGATATGAAAATAATTTTATTAAACCATCAAAATAATTCTGTAGGAAGCTCAAACCGGTTACTAGAATATTAAAACTTTTTGCATTGTTCGTCATGCTTGAGATTCCTGTGCACCGTAGAATATGATTATAATTATTTTGATAGTCCAACAAAATTATTTTCAGATCCATATCTATCTATTTTTAGATAGATACTTCAACAAAATCGTTCTTTCCGATGATTTAAAAAATTGGCTAGATTCAGATCTGAAAAGAATTTTGTTTTTAAATAATCACAATACAATATTTTGTACAGGACATTCAAATCAATTATTAAAATATAAAACTTTTTGCGGCATTGCTTAATTGTGCTTAATTATACTTAATAATTCTTAATATACAAAATCAATATAATACTCATTACATTGCGTAATATTTATAATAATATTTTATACATACAAAAATTTAAAGCAGTCAATATTAATTTCATTATAGATTTATATATTATTTATAATTTCGAATTAATAAAGACTGTGACAGTTGAAACAAATGTCATTTATATTTGATTGAAATATGAAATAAATATATTATAATTTTCTAATACATCTTATCTTAGCTAGGATATTGTTTTAAATTTTATACGTTCTACATAATTTAACAAAATTAATTTCAGATCTGTATCTAACTAAATATTTTAGTGATATCATAGATATTTTAGTAAAATCGTTTTTTTCATGTATACTAAAATTTTTGAACACGCTTTTAAACAGAAATGTTCTTCCTATCTATTATTTTATTCATTTTCTGATATTCACAAAAATTTTTCCTGCCATTTGAATCTATACGCTATTAGTATCCTTCCTTTGATATGAATAATGAATAAAGTACGGATACTTTCCTCTGGATGCTCCATTTTTGCAAATCCGCTCTGCTCCCGTTAACGATATAGAGAAATCGAGAAACAAAAGGGCAGGAAAAAAAATGCACAACGAAACGGGAAGGAACTGTACGACACTCGGGAGAATCGTTTCTCCTGGCGGATATGGAGTATACGCATTAAAGGCATTTTGATATTATGCAAATGCGATTAAGCGCACGGAAGGTAACATGGCGCGTTGTCGTTCCCCATGGTCTCCTCTCGGGATACTTTCAGAAAAACGTCGGTGCCGCTGCCGCGCCACACCGTTATCGGCCGTATTCCACGGTAAACGCCAGAGGATCGTACACGCCGTTTACGAAACATAGCGCAGCAACGAGTATAAAATTGTTCCAACGTATGGCGACTGTACGATAGCCCGTTCATAAAATCGCTGCTTCGATCTGTAAATCGTTTCCACGATAACTTGTCCAATGGAGCGCAAATAGACGAGATTGCATCTGATGCATTCAACACATAATTTTGATCTCTTCCTCGTTTGATTTTGTTTTCTATTTGCAAATTGTGCCAAGTGACGTAATCATCAATGAGATTCAGACAGAAATTTAATTTTAAAGAGAAAATATTGAAATTCTCAATCGGGACCACATTTGAATTATTAGAATCAACATCGGAATTGTATTTTGAAAGCAACTATTGGAACGACGAGACGTCCAATGTATTTTTGTTGGTTCATTTTCTTTTCTATTTTCGGAAATGAAATATTCGAAAATAAAATATCTTGTAATTTTGTGTATTATTAATCTTTTTGAAATGTCACATTGTAAAGATAACTTAGATAACTGCAACTGACAGCCTTTCAGACAATTATTGATTGTATATTGGCTAACAATTATCGGCATGTAAACGAGTTCTCAACAGTCAACAAGTGCCAGCTTCAACTCTATTGGCTAACAAAGTTGTGAGTTTGAAGCGAAATTCTTTTGTTGTCCAACTAGGAACCATGTAAATAGCAGACAGCCCGAATGTCTAAATGCGCTCGAATATCCGTTAACTATATCGTAATATAATGCAAGTTTGCCTGCAAGTAGAATCCATGCACTGTCCGCAATAACAAATACCATTAAATGTAATTTATTTCCAAAACTACATCTTTGTTCGTAAAGAGCTTCTGACACTCTGCACTCTGCACTGAGAGGAAAGTGTTTGGCATTTGTAACTGTAATTGCATGGTAAAATAATTATGGTTAGGAGCTCCAAGTTTATGATTATTACTGGCATAATAATAATTACATTTTTAATTCTATATACCTCAAAAAATAAAATTGGTACAGAAAGTGATTGTATAATAATATTATACTATAAAAATAATTGTAATATTTACATTATAAATTATAGTTTATATTATAAATTATAGTCATTTTCGGTGCTAATTATTTTTTTGTATAGTTATAAAACTTAGTTACTAATTTTGTTCTTTTTATTTGTAATTGTGTTCTTTTTATTTATTAGATTCAATATATATGATCTATTTTTTTCTCACCATGTTTATCGCTCATTTCTTTCGATTTTACGAAATTCCTAAATGTTATACGAATGTCGCTCACAATAATATCGATTACAATTAGTAGGCAATATATATATATATATATATATATATATAAACATCGAGCGTAACATTTCGCCTTTCCGTTTTCCAAAACCAGGCTAATGGAGCCATGATAGTAATGTTTGGAATAACGCGTCAGAATACAGTTTAGCAGTTACGGTAAGCACAGAAACCTTTCGCCCACAGAACTGGCGCACGAATTTATCTCGGGCAAAATATTACGCGCGCGCGCACACACACACACACACACACGCACACACACACACACACACACACACACACACACATATATACATATATACGCCGGAAGTGGATTCTGTAATGCGTTCATATTGATCAATAGTACGTTATGGGACACGTAGGATATTAGAATACTTCGCATAACGCTGGGGTTTATACGGAACGCCCTGTACTAGTCCACATACGAAACGCCGACATTCCATCGATGCCGAAATGTACCTATTACGATGACCACGAGCCCGCGGCTCGTGGCCGCAGCCACTGCCTGGCGAATCGCGGGTCGAACGTGACCTAACCAGAAGCTAACCTCGGGTCAAAACAGGCTGAAACGTCGAGCTGAAATAAACCTCGCGTTTTCATACGCGCGTTATCGGATTTAGCGAAAATGCAACCACAGTCGTGTGCAATACAAAAATCAGCTACTAGGGGGGGTGAGAGCAAAGTTTAGAGCCAACGTCCAGTTTACGTCCAACACGTGTGCGGTCTACTTTAAGTGCGGCACTGTATTTAGAGTGCACCTTAAAATTTATGGACCTCGCCTGCTTCCGCTCTGAAATCTTCATACGTAGGACCGCAAGAACGAAGAAAATTTATACTGTGACGAGGTAGATGGTTACATACTTGAACTTTTTGCTCGGTATATCTTCGATGATATACAATTAACACTTGAAGTAGAGCAGTCATTACTAACCATTCTTATTTTTTAGATTAATGTTGTAGTTTAATATTTTTAATATTGTAGGTATAATATTATAGATACTTAATATTATAGTTCTTGTTTTTTCCTCTTAGTAAAGAGTTGACAATAAAGACCTATTCAATTATGTTCTTTGTATTACATTTGCAAATTTGAATTATAAAATAAGTATTTATACACATATTCTTAATTATACAAGTCATTACATGTTATTTTGATTTTTTGAAGTAATTAATTTTTCAGTCAATATAAATTAAACAGATCTTACAGAGACTTAGCGGATAATAACTGTGTTACAGGTTTTAGTATCAGATCTAGATTTAATTTACAGGCGAGGATGGACGAAGTGCGCAAGGTAAGAAAATATAATACAATCGCGAACGTAAACTGTTGTAGTTTATTAATCGTGTACGAAATTCAAGCTATTGTTTCGCAAATTGCATTCGATAAACATGGCTCGCCTGGTGAATCTCATCACCTAAAATAAAAGTAAAACTTTGCACTTTACAAAGCATACTGATTCTAATGGGAAAACTTGGACGCAATCGCGCGTTGCGGACCAACGACGATTTACACGGAAATAAAGTTACACGCTTCGTTACTAACCAAACGCTGTGACGATGTGTCTTAAAATATACGACTCAACGCACGTTGAACCGTTAGATCGTAACTTCTTCACACATGCGACGGTACGTAGGTTCCGTAAGAGAGAACAAGAGTAGAAAATATAACACGACATTGCGATTGCAAGCTAAACTATTTTCTTGTCATTCGCTACAATTCTGTGTATTGCAGTGTATGTCTCATGAAGGTTTGTCGTCTTCTCGATAACTAAAAATGAATGACAAAAATATCTAGTTGGAAATGGACGAAGCAGACGATTCTTATTATTCTATCGATTAGAATTCCGGTTATTTCAATTAGAATTCTAGTAGTTTAATAAGAAAATTTCAATTAACTCAACTCCGTGACAGTCAAAATGTTAGATAAATTAATCCTCCAGAGCTGATGATCTATAGGATCCACTCAATAAATAATTAATCTCTTGTTACAAAGCAATTCAATTTTTTATGTTACATCTGCAAATATTTTTTTATGCAATTTATGTCACTTTGATTCCTTGAAATTAATGCCTTTCAATTAATATAAATGAGTCTATAGACCCAGCATCAACTGTGTATATAGATTTTGTTAACATCAATTCCGGAGAGTTAAAACATTTCACGAAAATAATAAGTTACATGAAGCTACTCAGACCATTCCTGCATTGTATTTTGCATTATTATTATTAAATGCGCATCAGCCAGTGTTCGTGCAATCATGTTGCTTAAATGTACCAGAAATTTAAAGTGCACAGTTTTTTATTTTCATCATTATTACGCACCGGCAATGTTTATACTACGTCAAGTAAACATACTGTAAAAGATATTCAGAAGATCCGTGTGTGTTCTGCGCGATAGCTCGCATGTTTAACTTAGGCAAGAGCACTCCCTGCGTCGTGCAGGTCGAAGGTAAGTCGGGAGAGCCGCCGTGGCAGCGTGGCTGTATAAAATCGGAGCAATAAAAATAGTTGTAAAAGTCAGGCGTATCTCGGCTCAATTTATGCTAATAGAGTTTGGTCCTGGTCTGGTTGAAGATGCATTACGTTTATCGCGCCGAGCATGCTCGTGGAAAATGGAGCCGCGAAGTCGCCTGGATGAGAAGACGCGCGCGATGCCGCAAGCGGGTGACCGCGCTCTCCGCTCTTCTCCGTCTCTCTTCTGCGCGGCTAAATCGATCCTCGGTCCCGTCTCCATGTGAGACGCCACGCTTTCACTTCAGTTTGTATCTTTGGAGAGGTGTAATTGTACGCCGTTTTTCTCAAACTCGTTGTGAGGTTGTCACTCTCTCGGAAATCGGAAGAAAATAATATGCTCTTTTTTAATCTGCTTTAATTTTAAGTAACATCTGTTGCGTCTTCCTCGCTAAGTCTTTTATTTGAAAGTTCTAATTTTTCAACGTCGAGTATTTTGTAATTTAGAATGTAAATTTACGTTTCGAGAGAAACTACATGCGCCAGCCGATTTAATTTGCGACAAGAGTTTAATTCCGCTAATAATCCGAATATGCTGTATAATTTCTTATACCTTTTTTACCAGTTATTCTGTATAATTGTCACGTTTTAAGTTCACATTAATCTCTAGTTATTCTCATTAAGGATGATCATGCAATTTCATTTTATATCAATACTATCCATAATTATTCTAATTGCCGCTTAGTTAGCTCGTTATTATTTCGTTATTATTGTATATTTATTTCTGTTTATGTCTCTCATCGCTTAATCAATGTATTATACAACATTTATGTCACTTAAACAAGTATAATATTCTAAACAGTGATTCCCAATATTCCGTTCATGAATTCATCATTTTTAATATGTTGTTAATATATTTTTATCAGGAACTTTTGAGTTACTAAAAAAATGTTTTAAAGAGGAAATATTAATATATAATTTACTAGAATTAAGAAATGTAAGTACGTATTGTCGTACTTTACGCGTTAAAATATCCAACTTGGAACTCTATAGGTTTGTGAATCACTGTGTTGAATACCTTTGCCCTGTAGCATATTATACTATGACTATATTAGTCTATTTTCACGTTGTAGTAAACTGGAACAAACTCGCTTACTAGCTTTATACTACGCAAGCACTAATTATTTTGGTGAAAACATATTGGCATATTTGTGTAACAAAACATACTGTGAACCGAAAATTATTGTGGAAGCGGGATCAGTTTCGAAATGCTATTACAAGAGAACAGTCCATGGCAATCAGTTTTTTTTTTTTTTTTTTTTACGATTTTCTGACTGAATGGCAATCGTACACCACGCGCATATTGATGAGAGCCAATAACAATAGAACTTCAAGAGAAAATTCGCCTCACAATCCGGAGAATTGTTTGTCTCCAAAAGTCGGTGAATACCAGCCAAACAATATACTGATAGTCGTTGCGATCATTGCGCTAAATATATTTCAGTCAGTCGGGAAGTTATTGCTAAGAAGTCGCAGATCTCGGTTTGCAACAAGCTATTATTTATTGATCTCACTTCGAGCAGACAGCATACGCTTTTTCTTGTTTATTTCATCCGAGTCAACAAGACTCTGCGGGTACATCAGGTTTTCCGGAAAATAACGACGAATATTTTATACCGCATTCATCGAGACGTCACGTTCCAAAGTTTACAATATTCCATTGGCATGGCTTTACGGTACAGACTTCGATTTCCTTTTCCCTCACGCAGACGGAATTGAATATCGTCGGATTAAAATACGGCTCGATACGCCGAATTAAGGAGCCCCGGGAAGATAGCCCGGGCAAACGTTTTCGTCGCGATCTGTTTCCGCGCTGTGAGCGATTTTCGCAAGAAGGGAAGATCCGTACGTCTGTGGTGCGGTTCAGTGACCGTCGTCGTTCAATCTTCAGGCAAATTGAATTTTTTCGGAGATCAAAGAAGGCGGTATATATAACCAGTATGACGGGGCGAAGGGAAATATCCATTCTTTAGGCTTATAGAATGAACGATCTTCTTTTATGCGGAACGCAACTTCGTTTTGTGGATGCACCGGAAGGACACGGTGCGCCACGAGAAACGTTCCAGTCCGTTGACAGTCTCATCCAGATTATCTTGTCGAAGAATACATGCACACTCATGGCGGTACTTGACATTTCCCATGAAAATAGGGAAGCCAAGCCGACGCCGGCGGGCGAGGACGGAAACATTTGTTACGAGAATGGTGAAACAATCGATATCCCAATTGTCGTAGCAATCATGCTGCGAGTTCATCGCGCCGTCGTGTCGATTTGTGTCGCCAAGCCGATTTCATAAAACGGGCTCTATGTTTATTAAACACGGTATCCCCGAGGGATAACTCCAAATTTTTCGTGATTTTCGTTCCACGCTCGACCACCGAAATGCGGCTTACAATATATATACGTTTTTACATTGGTTTTAATAGTTATCGCGACATTTTGGCGTCGCATCGAAAAATAAATGGTATGGCACCACATACAATTTTGTCCAAATACATCAGGCATTGATATTTAAGTATCAAATTCTTTTTTTTTTTTAATTTATTTTTCGGCTTTTTATTTTTATCTTCACATGGAAAGGACGATTTTATTGAAGTATCTAAAAATTTAGTTAGATACAAATCTGAAAATAATTTTGTTGAATCATCAAAATAATTATGTTCGACGTTCAAATTATAGTTGCCAGAATGTTTTCCCGTGTAATTATTTTTAGATACTTCTTTAAATAATTTAGATAAATCTTTAAAACTTTTTTAAATCCTTCAGCAAACAGTTCTTTTTATGTAAAAATTTAGAAAGAACAGTATTGTAAAAAATTGTTATGCTAACAATCAGCTTCAGCATCTTAATTATTTTGATGGCTCAATAAAATCATTTTTAGATCTCTAGCTAAATTTTTAGATACTTCAGTAAATTGTTTGTTTTCTGTGCACGCAAATAAGACGATTGCCATCGACAGAATAACAATAACGTTGGTTTTAAACATTTGGTTAAACATTAAAATCTTTTCCAAGTAAAGGGGAACATGTTGTTATCCGAGCGAATATCGTTCTTATTTCTGCCTCGCGAATATACGCAGCCGGGTTTTCAGTGTGCTACTTCTCATTACGCGTTTCAACGGGAGCACATATAAGTACACTCCCTATTCTCCCTTGAACCGAATAACGTTTGGTACCTAGTATCCCATTGAGTGGCGCACGATGCAGCTTCCGATGTTGATACTATTGCTACCATTGTGAGAGCACCTGCCTAAGTTCCGCCGAAGATGCGGAAAAAGAGCAAAGCTGGATATAGTTGGAAAATTTGCAGGAGGATAATACGAAAAATTGCCGTGTTTTAGTTCAACAAAAATGAAATATTGCCAAGCGATTAAGCTAAACTCACGAAAAATTAACGCTTTAGAAAACCGTTAGAAATTTTTGTCACAATTTTTCTGTTTTTTTTAAGCTACTGTTGCGTTTAGGCGACACTTGACACACGCAATATTTTTAGTCATAATATTTTTTAAAAATTATTACAAACGTTGCCAAAAACATTCCATTCGCACTGTATTCAACATTTCGAACATTTAGGTGAAATAAAATATATGTATTAATATAAGATACACGAAGTATATTATATTAAAAGTCTGAAGTACTATTGTCAAGAATTTGTGGTCAAATAAACAAATATTTCGGTCTAATTTTCGTGCTAGAGAATGCAATTAAGTAATACAATAAAAAGTATATTTTTAACATAGAATTTAAAAAATATTCTATAGAACGCTCTATGGTAATGTTAATGGAGAATTTACGAAATTAAATTTTATCGTATTATGTCCGAACTCCAAAGAGCTCGTTATTAGCCCAAAAATAATCGCCCGGGATATTTTTACACTCCAGCGTCGAAAAAATGTGAATTCTACAATATTATTTTGTATGGATTATTTTGTATGGATATATTATTTAATATATTTTATTCCCTTTACGAATCTTTAAATATGTAGTATTCCATCGACAAATTGCCATAAATAAGCATTATTTTAATTGAATTATTTATTTTTTAAAAATACTGTCATAAATAGATTATTTAATGTGCTTCTTTAATTTTTATTCTTTGTTTAATTTTTATTTACATTTTTTCAGAAAATTATGATTAAGTTTATATCCATAATGTAATATTCTCTAAATACTAATAAATCGAAAAATAATTAACAATACACTATGTTAATAATAATGATTTTAATTGGGGCATATAAAGGTATTCTTTAGTAATTATTTATGTAAAAAAAAACCAGATGAAAAAACCATTATTCCTGGATTAAGTAGACATAACAAAGAAAAGAAAGAAAAAAATTCGCTATGAACGCTAATTCTATGCCATAATAATAAATTCCACTTGCAAATATAGGGATCGCAAATTGCAGGTGTAAAAATGTTTATTTTTTTTATATTTGCTACAAAAATAATTTGCAACAAATGCAAAACATTCATCAAATATGTAAATTTGTTTGCTATAAATAACAAACAAATTTGCTCCTTTAATTTTTAAATCTTTCTGTGTTCATAGAAAAATAATTTTTTTCCGTGAATATAGGTAGAATGTTTAGAACATCACAAATAAATTTTATTTTTATACTTATATTTTTTAGTAGCACGTATAGAATTAAATTTACCTTATTTAAATTTTGATGAGATAAAGGAATGTAAAAATGAACTTTAAGACTTTTGAGTAACTTTATTTTCCTTTATCAAAACAAAGTTTCACATATCTTGAAAATTATATGAGGTGCTATGATTATCTATCTACTTAAAGGTTAACGAAATTATTCCAAGTTTGACATTGCGTCGTAGTTGGCATATCACAGATGAATCCGCGACTAACAGAACGCGTCTGAAACTTGTTACGATAAAAACTTATCGGGCCGCCACGCCACGATGCACAAGTAAGTTGTTGCCGAATTCGGCGTTCTCGTAGAATTTCCTATGCCTCAAGTCGGCGGCGCGGCGGTACCCTCCAAATCCCAAATCGAAATCCCGAGAGAAGCTCGTTCAAGTATCGTGCAATTTGTAAAAGTGCATCGGTGCACAAGTCCATCGTCCAAATGAAAAGCGAGTGCTATGTGGCGCCCTTACGCCACCTTCCTACCATCTTCGCCTTTTACGCCGGCCGCTTTCTCGTATACGAACCAAGTTAATTAAGGAATACCCTTCATGTCGAAGCTAATACACCCGATATAGATCGAAAACGGCGGACTGAACGTAGCCCAAGAGATGGAACGTCGGTACGATTTATTAAGAATAGACGCACTTAACATCGTCCGTCTTATTTTTATTTGGTTGCGGAGAGAAATTTTTATTTTGGTAAATATTCATCACAAAGGTAGTACTTGGACAAAATATATTTCAAAATAGTATTCTGAAGAACTCAATAAAGCTTTCAGTAATTATTGATCGTCTTATAATTTTCAGA
This sequence comes from Atta colombica, assembly GCF_001594045.1. Taxonomy (NCBI): domain Eukaryota; kingdom Metazoa; phylum Arthropoda; class Insecta; order Hymenoptera; family Formicidae; genus Atta; species Atta colombica. The sequence goes on along the minus strand of NW_017259545.1, from coordinate 2,503,265 downwards.
TAATTAATTTCTTGATTTATGAATGCTTATTTTAGATATTTTAGATATTGTCAAATTTGATTTTATAAGTCTCGATTTATGTGAGATTTAGGATATAAACGAAACAATGAAAATTATTATAAATTTAGTTCAAGTCGCAAAGAAAATATAGATTCTCGAAATTTTATTGCTCTTCTTATAGACATTATATTGATGTTTTTATAATATAATATTGAAATAATGATTCAATTTAAAAACTTAA
>NW_017259545.1:2495091-2502924 GCF_001594045.1 Atta colombica | reverse complement strand
TATATATATATATATACATATATATAGATATTTGTAGTTTATAAAACAGTAAAAATACTCTCTAAATCTGAATCAGTAGATAATCACTGATATCGGTGCCAAGTATGCCACTGGTAATCAGAGAATGAAATGTGAGATCTCAAATTATGTGATCTAACTAATCTTGTTTCAGTATATAAATTTAATAAATATGGAATTGGAAGATTGAAATTAATGTGCAAATATCAATATTTTATAGTTATATAATACCCAAACATTCTTCCTTTTTTAGTTGAACTTTACTGATTATTCAGTACCAAGTATGTCACTGAGTAATTAGATTATTTACCGATTCAGATTTAGAGAGTATATTTCATTATTCGCATGGAGATCTTTTTATAGCAAAAAAAATCTACAAATGAACGACTTAAAAATAGATTAATAAAAACGCTGCAAAATACGGAAACATATAAATTATTACACGGATTTTTAATAAGGAACATTTACTGAAAACTGATCGAAAGAAGCGTCGTAGATGATCCGAAAGAAAACAAAAGTAGGGAACAATCGATGAATCGTACGTAACTTCAGGCCTTGTAACTCCATTATTGCTCGAAATAATCATCATTTCGAGACTTACAGCTTGGCAAAAGCAATTTCCAATTCCTCGTCGTGCACGATGGTGTTGGGACGGATGGATTGGATCTTTGAACCTGTCCCATCACCCGTTAATGATCGGGTGCTGCAATGCTATTGTTCCTCGAGGACGCTTCTCAATGCAGAGGATGCGATAACAAGTGCCGACTGATGCGACCGGCGCGGGAGGATATAAAACGGACAAAAGGGGGGACGAATGAAAAAAAAAAGGAAAAAAGAGAGAAAATTGCAACGAGGCGACTTTGTAATCGCGCACTTCCTCCTACGATGCTATTAACCTAACCGGGCCGTTCTCACGGGCTGTTAATATCGCGACTCACTATACACGGAGCTGCGCTATTTAGCGTCGCACGGAAGGAAGCTATTGCGGAGACGCGACGTACAAACATTGACCTCTGCTCTTTAAAACGTTTTCGTTCGAGAAAGGCTAAGATGTTTTTTCTCAGCCTCTGGCTTAATTATATTAAGTTGGTAAATTAGTGTTTTACAACCATTTTATTTATACGCCGCGCGATCAATACACATCTACATATTTAGACTTTAAAAAGTCAAAAAAATAAATTGATATTAAGTAAAAAAGTGTTATCCTTTTTCTAGAACTACAAAATGTAATATATTGTATATTAAATGTATGACGTAAAAGACCCGATAGATTGTGTTACAATGTTAATGACATTGAGAACAAGATATTGAAAAGATGCATTGCATACAAAAATAAATATTGTACGCAAATAATAATTATGACTTGGTTTAAATATTTCAAAAATTTATATATCTACAAATCTGTCATAAATTCACAAGTATTAAATTTATTTAAAATGTATTCTGAAAATTCTAATAGGTATTAATACTTCAAAGATTATTAAATGAAAATTAATTCGGTTTGCTTTATATAAATCCTCCTCCTCCTTCGATCATTTTTATAATAGTCTTTAAAAGAAAATAAATTCTTATTTTGAGTACGTAACAACGAATTTTTATAATAAAATTTGTAATAAGTGTATTTTAAGAATAATATTAAGAAAATATTCTTTAAACGTTACTTAAAAAGTAAAAAAGTAAATTAAGTTTTATTAATCACTTTTCTTAGCAACAGAATGATATTTTTCTATGTGTAGAATTTATTTATAAAAAAACGTCAGAACTTTTTTGAATACCTGATATTTGAGTTAGCGACATCATCTTATTTTTATTCCCATTACGGGAATTAAGCACGATCAGATTACAAGAGAAGATCACAGATATCGACTTGTCGAATTTCCTGTTCTTCCATCTAGAACTACCGTCGAAATAATCACGTGCGTGCAGAAACCCGTTCGCATGAAACTCTCGCAATGACTCGCGGTATTTATCATCGTCGCTGAACAAGTATACGAGCAGTAATTTCGCGAAACGACGATCTTGAGCGCCTCATCTTTTCTCCGTTTGTCGATCGAACGGGTTTCGCACGACCAGCAAAACTGAGTTTTCTGATCATTCGACGGAAATTCCCGAGATATCGTGAACGCGAGCTAGCAGATAAATCAGTACGACTATCTCCCAGGTTTGTTAAACTTTGACGAACATATTCGAACTGATATCAAAATATCTCCAAATATTTTAAATGTCTTTATTCTCGGATGAGTTTCGCTTGCAGAAACTGCACAGAGTCCGTTTTGCACATAAAGCTGTGGGCAAAGATATAGTATTTCGGTACGAAATATTCTTACAGCGTAGGAAGAAAATTTTCTGTTTGCGCGCAATGGTTACGTCGCGAATATCTGGATGAGAGAACGGAGAATCTCGCAGCTCTCCTATTTCTCAGACGATACAAGCGCGGCAAGTAAGTGGAGTGCTGATACTCGATCGTCTCACGTACCTTTCCCGACCGATGTCTCGCACAACCAAACTATTTCATACACGTTTCATGAATCATAGATATCGACAAGAGTATCGATATTATCTCGCTAAATCATTTTAGTTTCTCGCGCTCGAGATTGTACGGTATCCTCTTAATGAAGCATGGTAACACCGCATGCGCATCCATTTTCGCGCTTTCACCCTTTCTTCATCGATCACGTATCATAAAGCTAAAGTGATCTTAGTTCCGTCTAATCGCGCACCGCAAACGATACCGAAGCCCGAATTACCAGCGTTGCCCTACGTCGCGCGCCCATAGATAACCGCATGGCTTAACGAGGCCAGTCGACCAGATCTAGTTTCTATCCCGGATGCGGCTCATGTTCCATTGACCGCGACGTTATTGGCTTTCTAGAGACACCAGCGATTCCATAATTTTCATTAAGCCCCGTAAGCCTTCTTTCGCAAACAGGACAGGAACAAATTTAATGAATACTGCGCTGCCTTGTTAGAATCTATGTTTCCTTACGTTCAGTATAACTATAGTTCCATATAATAAAAAAGTATAATAGAATAACTTCAATATAATAAAAAAAATGTGATTTTTTAATTACTTTGAATGAGTTAGGAAAAACTTACTCTCTAAATCTGAATCAGTGTATAATCACTAATTATCCAATGGCATACTTTGCACTAATAATCATGAAGTTCAACTAAAAAGGAAGAATGTTTGAGGAAGGAAGAATATTATAAATATAACTAAAACACTGATATTTGCACGTTAATTTTAATCTTCCAATAACATGTTCATTGAATTTAAGTACTAGTAATCAGTGAATTAAATGTGAGATCCCTAATCTATCTAATCTTTATTATGTGATCTAACTAACCTTGTTTTAGTGCATAAATTCAGTGAATGTAATATTAGAAAATTGAAATTAACATGCAAATATTAGTATTTTAATTATATAATGCTCAAACATTCTTCCTTTTTTTAATTGAACTTTACTGATTATCCAGTGCTAAGTATGCCACTGGGTAATTGACTATCCATTGATTCAGATTTAGAGAGTAGAGTTTGATTGAAGTTTGAAAAAGAAATTATTTTATTTCACTAAACTAAATCTATATAAGCAAATCAATATAATTTATTTTAAAAAATGTTGATTTACTTACTGCTTATGTTTTTTGTGTACTATAACTTTTAGCTTCGAAAGGTTAGAGACTTTCTAAATTGACCATAAGAATTGCTTTTGAATGGTCTGTTATTTTCTGACAATTTATCTTAACTGAAGCGAGGTAACACAATCTTTTTTTTGTTGTACAATTGCAGAGCGAGATAGTACGTATTTTTTCTCACTCGCAGAATTTTGTCAGAACATAGACGACATGCTTTTATGGTTAGTTTCTAATTAAAGAGTCTTCTAACGAAAGCTAATCACGCGCAAAATGGTGAAGGTAGAGTGGTTAATTTTGTTATCTTACGAAAGTAAATGTAAAAAAATCTTGTTTACATTGTTCTATGTACCATGACCCTAAGAAAAGTAATGAGTTCAAAAATATATTAAAAGTAATGAGTTCAAAAATATATTAAAAGTAATGAGTTCAAAAATATATTAAATTTAAAAATCCTATTTTCAGGGTAAGCAGATCTTAGTACTTAAATATTTCTATGTTTATAACTGATTTTACAAACTGCGCAGAATAGACTCAGAGTAATAAATATCACATATTAAATTCACAAGCAATTTTTGATGTGTTAACAAGCATGTTTATAAGAATATTAATAATAATTTAATGTTAATGAGAATCTTAAACCTGCTAATAATTTACCGTGAAAAATATTGCCTTAGTTGCTCAAATATATAATTCTGTTTATGAAATCTGAAAAAGCTATTGGTACGCGTGACATTCCTTTGTTTCGTTGTTCCACCATGAGATTGAAATGCACGCACGCTTATCCCACGCAAAGAGAACGCGAAGACATATCTACTTCACTTAACTCACGTCGGCATGCCGAAGTTACTTCTGGATGGAAATCCAGGAATGCCAGTAGCCTGCGAGCCACAATGGCCTGTAAACGCGATAGTATCATCGCGCGTCATGGCAACGAAACAGCATCTCTCCCTTCGCTTTTTTTCATTCTTTTCTCTCTTCTTTCCTTACTTCTTCTCTCGTTATATTTATATTGATATCTGGTACTTTGATCGGACTACCTTCGAGATGTCACAACTGTCGAAAGAAAAATAAATTGTATATCTGCATCGTTCGATATTTAATACACAACAGCGTCTGCCTGAGCATGCGACTATCACAAAAATAAAGTCGCAAAAGGAGGTCGTCCGCGATAAGAATTCCCACATATAACACGTACCGCACGCGGAATGATGTCCTTTCGGGCTGTCCAATACACCTGCTTCTATTGCCAGCCAAACCGGATTAAATGACAAATTTTGCAGTATCAAGAAATTAATCTATTATTTCCAATTTAATTTCTCTATTCCAATTTAATAATCTTGCAGTATATTTTTCACCGTTTTAGATGCATAATGATTACTAAGTAAAGTACAAGTGGACTAACAAGAAAAAAAAATTTAATGACTAAATATATTGCTCTTTTATTTAAAAAATGACAAAACTTTAAAAACATGATTTTCACGTTTCTCACAGAAAAATATCTCTACTGCTAAGAAAAAGGGATTACTTAATTAATTTTTTTTCTTCTAAATAATAGTTATTTAAAATAACTATTTAATTTAATTTTAATAAAAAGAATCTTCTTAATTATAGTTTCAATATCTTTGAAAACATACTTATTATAAATTTTAGAAAAAGTCATTATCATGTATTTAAAACAAGAATTAATTTTTTTTTTATAATATAAAATTAATCGAAAAAGCGACTTTGTATAATAAAAGTTTGTTTTAATAACCTTAATTGAAGTATATTAAATTTCCTAGGATTTATAGAGAGAGAGAGAGAGAGAGAGAGAGAGAGAGAGAGAGAGAGAGAGAGAGAGAGAATATATTTTGAATAAATTTGATACTTGTGATAAATTTATAATAATAAATTTGTAGATATATGAACTTTTGACATACTTACTTGAAACAATTAATATTGAAACACAGTATATATATTTTTCTCTGTATAAACATTATCTTATCAATCGTCAAAAGAAAATTTTGATCAAAATATCGTCATAAAAAAAGTAGTTTTAAAAAAAAGTTAAAGTTAAAGTCGTCACAAAACATTTGGTTTTTTTTTTAAGAACTGTGAAACAAAAATGACATTTGATTAAGAATATATTCTTTTACCTACATTATTTGATTAATCAGTAAATTTTTATCAAATTGAAAAATAATCTTTTCACTTTTTGAGAAACTTGTATTTTTTAGCTATGTTTGAAATAAGAAAATAATATATTATATTTTATTCTTCCTTTTTTAATTTTTACATTATTTGTATAAAATTTGGAAGAATTAAAAAATTTTGGACAGCAAAAATTTAATTTTATTGCTTATCTTTTTGAATATTGTCAGATTGGCAGATATTCACTTTTGCATTCAAATCGAATTCATTAAGCATGTTAATACAACTAGGAGGAAACTAGAATACGATGAAGTAATTTGATATTATACGCGATAATTAATTGTGTTGTTCGCGTACATTGTAAAACGGAAGTAGATATTTCCAATGAACAAATGGCTCGAACGTAATTGACTACCATTGTTTAGATATCTCCTGCAATGCTTCGCTTTAAACGAAGCAGTAATATATGTCACTTTTAACGATCTCTGATGAATACACACAGTTCTACACGCAACCGCATATTTTTTCTCGACCATGAAATTAACGTTCATTATGGATTCTCTGACTTTTATTAATTTACAAAGATAATCGATATTGAAATGGACAATATTCTTCCTAGTAACATTCAAACAGAATAAAAATGCTTCAACTGTTCTGTATATCACATCGTGCTATGTATGTCATAGAAAAAAAAATAAACGTGGAAAAGTAGCAAGAGTCGACAGTAAACAAACATAAATTATCCGACATCATTGCGCCTGTCTGTCTACTTGTCGCGTCTCGGTAACTTTTTCTAAACACGCGCACGCGAACTAAAAATATCTTGCGTCCAGGTCTCTGTGGATCTCCAACAGCAACAGTAGCATAGCCGGAGAGGTCGAATTCGGTGTCAAATATCAAGTAGACCGACGTAACTTTCAATTAACGTGACCGCACACGATGAATGCCTGCGTATGGAAAAGCGACGAAGACACGGACAGGATGACGGACGTAAAGGGAACGAAAAGAAATATCGTACCGAGAGACCGAGCAGCGCGTTCGCGAGTAAACGGCACGATCGCACGTCGCGTATTCGCCATGAAATCGAACTACCATCGCCGAATCAGGATGGCGCGAAATTCGATGTAATTGGATTTTGCGCAAAATTTGATCATCCCAGAATTATTTTGAAATAGATCGATTATTTTTAGCGCAACACAGAATAAGCTATCTCATGCTGGACCGATTTAAAGCAAACGAATGGACACTGTTTCAACATTTTTCGTTTAAACAACCCATTGAAACAGATTTCCATTTTACTGTATAACGTTTTATTTCTCCCCCTACTTTTCCACCTATGAGGTAGTCTAACTTATTTTGTTCAATGATCATTTTTAACAATATTTATACATTTTATAATTATTATATATTTTATAATTATAGTCTTCAAAATAACGCATGGCACCTTGGCCTCAGTAATTATTAATCCTAAATTATAGCAACGAGACATTTGACCCAAAGCGAAACTTTTTAAACATATACGAGTGGTACCATGAGGTTTCTGAATTGTATACTTTAAAAATATAAACTTAATATCATGCGATATTTATGTAATTTTCACTCAATATATTGATGTAAAATACCAACGTGATATGGATCAATACTATGTAGATTAATATCATTATTTAAACAATTTAATATTAACAGTTAAATCCATATCATATTATTTATATCAACGCTGTGATGATTATATTTAACAACTACAGAGTGCGTTCGCTTTATATGCTATAAGCATGTTTTATCCTTGTTGTCGATCAAATATTGAACAAATGATGCTATAAACGTTATAAGTGCTAAAGTAAATGCATTCATAATGTTATAAATCTACATTCATATTTTTTAGTAAAAATGTAAATAAATAAATAAATTTTTTGTAAAAGTGTAAGTAAAAAATTTTTAGTAAAAATGTTAGTAAAAAATGTTTAACTTTCCTATAAATCGCCGTAAAACGAAGGTTCATTTTTGTTTCAAAAAGGATGTTTTAGAACATAGTTTTAATAGTTGTAATTG